>NC_034197.2:30492463-30524963 GCF_002021735.2 Oncorhynchus kisutch
GAGGGGGAGAAAGGGAAAGAGAGAGAGAGTGAGAGAGTGTTTAGGCATTATTCCATCAATAAAGAATGAAGCAATTAAGCTAATCTCAGAGTGGAGGTGCCCTTCTCCCTCTTATCCTTACCAGAAGACGTCACAGAAACCAACGGGACAGGAGGGTGTCTCCACAAACACACACACACACACACACACACACACAAACAAACAACCCCAAACCCCATCCTCAAACACACAATCCTACCAATTATACGCCCACTAAACCCACACTGCAAAAACCCAATGGCCAGACGACACAATACCAATACTGTCAATCCCCTGAAAGACAACACCCCATTACTGCACACAAGACTTCAACTAAACCAGTTCTCTCACAAACCTAAAGAACAGCTCTGCCAGGGGAAACAGCAATTCAGCTACTGACAGCCTGATCTACTGTACTGAAAACCTTTCACAAAATGGGATAGGCAAAATACCACTGATAGGTAAATGCCAGTGTATGGCTACACTAGTGCCAAACTCTGCCAAAATACATCACCGGCAACAAGAGATTTCCTGTAACCTTTAGTCAAGGCTGAGAGAACGTTTCCTGGGTAATGCAACCCTGTAAACCTACTCTGGTTCGGCCAAAACTGTGTGTCTGTTCGTGTGTCTTGTCCGTGGTGCCTAAGATCATTATGTGTCCCAGACTTCAAGACAATTTAGAGTTAAGTAGGTAAACGAATATTAAGCCTATATGAATCAGCCCTCCCTCCCTCCCTCTCCCTCCTTCCTCTCTCCCCCTCTCATCATCCCTCTCCCTCCCCTTCCTCGCGCCCTCTTCAGAGAGGTCCTTCCCTAAACCCCAGAGAGAGGGGGAGGAGTCTAGATGGCGAGGACGCGTGGATAATCCGTGCGCAGACCCAGGTCAATGCAATTATCCTGTTTTCCTTAGCTGCTACCATGCGTGTGCCCATTTCACAGCCAACTCCCTTAATGCACCCAGGATTAGCTTCCCCTCACTTTATAACCACTTAATGATCTACCTATCCACACACACACGCACGCACGCACACACACACACACACACACACACACACACACATACACACATACACACAGGGAAGCGGTTTGTTATGTAAGACAATTCATATGTACTGTCCAAATATGGAAATGTGCTTTTACCTTACCAAATGATATAAGATAATCATGTTATCAAATATGTGTTAAGTAGATACAACCAAATTATTTCACATTCTACCATCCCTTGTCCTGTACCCAGGAACCCAGGGTGTGTCTCCTACCTGGGATGTCCTGTCCATTGTAGCTCCAACGAGTCACGCCCATCACGGGGGGCAGCGGAGAGCCCGGCCTGCTGTCTCTGTCCAGCTCGGTCTGCTGGGTAATATGTCTGACTGTGTCCTTGTTCTTCCTGTTCTTCCTCCTCCCCGACCCAGAGGGCTGCCATGCCCCGTCACCTCCTCCCCCCTGCACCCCCTGCGCCCCTGCACCCACTCTGAGCCTCTCCCGGGGGTGAGAAGTGGAGGAGGGTGAGGCTTGTTCTTCTTTGACAGTGACGGGGCGGTAGTCTTGTGGCCAGGCGTGCTGGGAGTCGTGGCCACCGTCTTCCTGGCTCTCATGGCTCTTGGGTGTCTCCTGGTCCTCTTTACCGTACGTACTGCCACTACCCTCATGGCAGCTGGCGATGGCTGAGTCACCAGAAGAGTTGGCCGGACTCGTACGCCTCTCCAGCCATGGCGAGGAGCTTCCTCCTGATATGATGGACGCCAGGGCTTCTGATGCCGCCCCTCCTAACCCTCCTCCTCCTCTTTCTCCCCCTATACCTCCCCCACCTCCTCCTATACCTCCCCCACATATCCCAGCGGCCGCGACAGCCCCCATCTCGAAGTCGGCCAGTTCGTCGGCCAGCTCGGAGCGGATACTGATGTCCAACGCGGCCTTGATGAAGCCGTGGCAGGCCTGGACGATGTCGGTCATCTGTAGGTAACTGGCAGCTGACATCACCTCAATGACGTTTTTACTGGTCAGCGCCAGGTGGGCAGAGTACATGAAGTCCAGGATGGCTTTGAAGCCTGTCGCTGTGACGATGTCCAGGTGAGTGACGGTTGTTTGGTGATGTGGCTCCGCCCCTTTCTTCACCTGAATGATGAATAATAACGGTATTAATGACTTACTGTATCCTTACTGTACATAGTGTTCTTCACAAACTCCAAAGTGCTTTAAATTGAAAAAGGATCATCCATTTTTCAATCAACTAATCATCAATTAAAACCCTATAGAGCAAGCAAATGGGACAGCAGCACTAAGATGTGATCTGCGATTTAGGCCAACGTCCAGTCCTCCAGCACCAATGTACTTAAACCTCTCCCCAGACCTGTGTATTCTCCTCCACCACACCCACCTGGCAGTAGAGGGTCTTGAAGTAACGCGAGGAGCCCAGGAGGACGTTCTTGTGGGCCTTGAAGATCTTCCCCTCCACAATGACACAGGCGTCACACAGGATGCCATGCTGCCGCTGCTCGTTGAGCTCACGCAGGAGCTGCCGGTAGTGGGACGAAATCTCCATGTCCTCTTTCCTGTTGCTGTTCATTGGGTTAGCTGACCTGTTAGCCTCTCCTGGACAGTCTGAGTGAGAGAGAGGGAAGGAGGGAGAGAAAGTTTAGTGTTAACGTTTCAATGGGTTAGCTGACTGGGAGGGATAATGGGAAGGAGGGAGGTTGGGAGGGAGGTTAGGAGGGAGGTTATGAGGTAGATTAGGAGGGAGGTTAGGAGGGAGGTTATGAGGTAGATTAGGAGGGAGGTTAGGAGGGAGGTTATGAGGTAGATTAGGAGGGAGGTTAGGAGGGAGATTAGGAGGGAGGTTAGGAGGTAGATTAGGAGGTAGGTTAGGAGGGAGGTTAGGAGGGAGGTTATGAGGGAGGTTCGGAGGGAGGTTATGAGGTAGATTATGAGGGAGGTTATGAGGTAGATTAGGAGGGAGGTTAGGAGGGAGGTTATGAGGTAGATTAGGAGGGAGGTTAGGAGGGAGGTTATGAGGGAGGTTAGGAGGGAGGTTAGGAGGTAGATTAAGAGGGAGGTTAGGAGGGAGGTAATGAGGGAGGTTATGAGGGAGGTTATGAGGTAGATTAGGAGGGAGGTTATGAGGGAGGTTAGGAGGGAGGTTAGGAGGTAGATTAGGAGGGAGGTTAGGAGGGAGATTATGAGGGAGGTTAGGAGGGAGGTTATGAGGGAGGTTAGGAGGGAGGTTATGAGGGGGGTTAGGAGGGAGGTTATGAGGGAGATTAGGAGGGAGGTTATGAGGGATGTTAGGAGGGAGGTTATGAGGGAGGTTAGGAGGGAGGTTAGGAGGTAGATTAGGAGGGAGGTTAGGAGGGAGGTTAGGAGGGAGTTTATGAGGGAGATTAGGAGGGAGGTTAGGAGGGAGGTTATGAAGGGAGGTTATGGGGGAGGTTATGAGGGAGATTAGGAGGGAGGTTATGAGGGAGGTTAGGAGGGAGAATATGGGGGAGATTAGGAGGGAGGTTAGGAGGGAGGTTAGGAAGGGAGGTTATGGGGGAGGTTATGAGGGAGGTTAGGAGGGAGGTTATGAGGGAGGTTAGGAGGGAGGTTATGAGGTAGATTAGGAGGGAGGTTAGGAGGGACGTTAGGAGGGAGGTTATGAGGGAGATTAGGAGGGAGGTTATGAGCAGTCCAAAATCCAGTACAGTTTCCCAGCATGTTACAGTAGCACATTGAGCATTGAGCATGGAAGTATGAGATGATCAATGCTGACGGCCAATGCTGATGATCAATGCTGATGATCAATGCTGACGGCCAATTTATCATTATTACTAATAATCACAAAGCATAATAAATGCCCTGAATTGCCTCGAAATACCCGATTCAAAGCAACACACAAAAAACAACATCAGCTAGTGAAAATAAAGTTCTGTTCTGTATCTTCCCCTTAAGCAGAGGACCATGGTAAATACTGTATATTATAATAATGCTCCTGATGGACAAACAACACCATCAATAGAAAAACTATTTTTAAAAAGACCAGAGGCTGTGTGTGTGTGTGTGTGTGTGTGTGTGTGTGTGTGTGTGTGTGTGTGTGTGTGTGTGTGTGTGTGTGTGTGTGTGTGTGTGTGTGTGTGTGTGTGTGTGTGCGTGTGTGTGTGTGAGTACGCCAGTCCTGGTTTCTCTAAGGGGTGAACAGGCTAGACTAGCTCCACCATCCATCTTTCCTCCCCATCACCCCAGTAACTGACCAACAGTGATTACACACAACTCTTCAACAAAACGGACATCTAAGCAGAACTGCTTTACTGTGCATGTGCTCTATATCACTTCATTCAGTTAATGCCTTTTGATACTAGGAAATACCTCTTTATGGGTAGGGAAGTCCTTCCTACTAGGGTGGTAATCAAATAGGTAAGGATTAGATGAGAAGTCGATAGAGCCCTCTGTTCCCTTTGACTATTCACAGGTTAAAGACAGATGGAACACACAGAGGAGAGAGAGAAGGGAGGAAGAGAGGAAGAGAGGAAGAGAGGAAGAGAGAGGAGGAGAGAGAAAGAGGGAGGGAGAGAGAGGAGAGAGGGAAGGGAGGAGGAGAGAGAGGATTGAAGAGAACAAAGGGAGAGGAGTGCATTGCCCTGCTGATGCACTTACAGACAGTGCAAACTGGTTAATGAAAAGTAACGCACACACACACACAACACGCACACACACACACACCCACCCACACAAACACAAGAGACAAAGGCTCCCCTCAAAACACAAGACAAACATTTTGATCGGTGGTTAGTTAAGTGGTTTACATTATGGGGAGTATAACCCAATCACACACAACAACATGCTGGAGATTGGGGTGGGGGAGTGTGTGTGTGCGTGGGGGGGGGGGGGGGGGGGGGGGGGTGTTACAGGGACAGACATGTTAAATTACGCTTCAAATTGAAAGAAAACAGCTATGTAAACTGCACTCGCAGACACACGTGCCAACACAAATGCCAACACAACACACAGGCCAACACACACACAGGTCAACACACACAAATGCCAACACAACACACAGGTCAACACACACACAGGTCAACACAACACAAATGCCAACACAACACACAGGTCAACACACACACACACACATTAGTCAGAGCATTAGTGTTTTACGCTCTTGCTCTCGTCTTGGTGAGTGCTGAATCGGCGGGACGCGTAGTGTTACCATGCGCAGCACTGATTTGTTTTGGAAACGCCGTGGCTGTCACCACTCATTGGCTGTTAAGGGAGACGACAGCCGTGGTTGGCCGAGGTGACAGCAGCATTTGCTCGGGGCCGGCACACTTCAGGTCATGTTTGAGAAAGCTGTGCTCAACCTGATGGCTTGTAAGATCACATCAATCCTGTGTGTCTTCTATATCCACTCAGACAGGCACACCTCTAGTCGACGTGTGTGCGCGCGCGCGTGTGTGTGTGTGTATGTGTGTGTGTGTGTGTGTGTGTGCGTGTCTGTGTGTGTGTGTGTGTGTGTGTGTGTATATGTGTGTGTGTGTGCGCACGCGCGTGTGTGTGTGTGTGTGCGTGCGTGCGTGTGTGTGTGTGTGTGTGTGTGCATGCGTGTCTGTGTGTGTGCGTGCGTGCGTGCGTGCGTGTGTGTGTGTGTGCGTGTCTGTGTGTGTGTGTTAGGGGGATGGGGGTTGGGCTGATTGACGGTGACAAGCAATGAAGCGGATTTCTCTCTCTAAACTGTCTAAAACGGTTCTGGATTTCTTCCAACTGACTGTTGCCTCACACACACCTGACTGTTGCCTCACACACACCTGACTGTTGCCTCACACACACATGACTGTTGCCTCACACACCTGACTGTTGCCTCACACACACCTGACTGTTGCCTCACACACACCTGACTGTTGCCTCACACACCTGACTGTTGCCTCACACACATACAGTATCTGACTGTTGCCTCACACACACACCTGACTGTTGCCTCACACACCTGACTGTTGCCTCACACACATACAGTGTCTGACTGTTGCCTTGTAAGCAGGGTTTTTAGTTTGGTTTGGCTTGTCAAAAAGTCTGTACTTACATTGGCTGAGGAGAGACTTGCTTCAATGTAAAATGACATTGGCTGAGGAGAAACTTGCTTCAATGTAAAATGACATTGTACCCCAGTCTGTCTAAAAGCATGTTTTGATGTAGGCTAGTTTATTCTCCTCTCATTCACTTGTCAAAAATCTATGTGGCGTCTAACCTCCCTTGGGCTGATGGAGGCGTTGAAAGACCTCACCTCTCACCTCCCAACACAAACCCCACAGCTTTTAAGGACACAATTATTCCTGTCATCCTTCCTCCTTTCATCCTCTCCTCCATCTCCTCCTCTCCCCCTTTCACCAAGGCTTTCTAGCATATTATCAAGCTGCATAAAGGAATGGCCAATCTCTGCACTTTGAAAAATCTAGAGAGCAGAGACCTACCGGTACATTTCTACCATTAAGATGATATTCTGACCCTGAATGTGGTCCTTTTCACTCTACTTTAAATGGACATGTGTTTATCCTGTAATACAATATCACCTTATAACACTGAGAAGACCCATGTAACCTGTGTATTATGTGAAATACAGTTCATTCGGTAGGTGATCAGATCGCTTCCCTTTTTCCAAATTTTGTTATTTACAGCCTTATTCTAACATGTATTAAATCATTTCCCCCTCATCAATCTACACACAATACCCCATAATGACAAAGCGAAAACAGTTTTTTGTGTGTGTGTGCAAATAATAAAAAACAAAACAAATGTAATTACTTATTTACATCAGTATTCAGACACTTTGCTATGAGACTCAACATTGAGCTCAGGTGCATCCTGTTTCCATTGATCATCCTTGAGATATTTCTACAACTTGAATGGAGTACACCTGTAGGATATTAAATTGATTGGACAATATTTTGAAAGGCACACACCTGTCTATATAAGCTCCCACAGTTGACAGTGCATATCAGAGCAAAAACCAAGCAATTAGGTCGAAGGAATTGTCCATAGAGCTCTGAGACAGGATTGTGTCGAGGCACAGATCTGGGAAAGGGTACCAAAACATTTCTGCAGCATTGAAGGTCCCCAAGTACACAGTAGCCACCATCATTCTTAAATGGAATAAATTTGGAACCACCAAGACTCTTCCTAGAGCTGGCCATCCAGCCAAACTAAACCGTTGGGGATGAAGGGCCTTGGTCAGGGAGGTGACCAAGAACCCAATGGTCACTCTGACAGAGCCCCAGGATTCCTCTGTGGAGATGGGAGAACCTTCTAGAAGGACAAGCATCTCTGCAGCCAGCTTGGAGTTTGTCAAAAGTAGTCAGGTTCGATGGAAAGATGAACGGTGCAAAGTACAGAGAGATCCTTGATGAAAACCTGCTCTAGAGTGCTGAGGACCTTAGACTCGGGAGAAGGTTAACCTTCCAACAGGACAACACCCTAAGCATACAGCCAAGACAACACAGAAGTGGCTTCGGGACAAGTCCCTGAATGTCCTTGAGTGGCCCAGCCAGAGCCCGGACTTGAACCCGATCTAACATCTCTGGAGAGACCTGAAAACAGCTGTGCAGTGACGCAGTGACGCTCCCCATCCAACCTGACAGAGCTTGAGAGGATCAGGATCTGCAGAGAAGAATAGGAGAAACTCCCAAAATACAGGTGTGCCAAGCTTACCCAAGAAGACTCGAGGCTGTAATCGCTGCCAAAGGTGGCACCCCCCCCAGCTCTGACAGCTACTTTATTAAAGAAAAGTGTACTCACAGTGACTGTGATATGTGGTTGACCCACCTAGATATCATAAGATTAATGCACTAACTGTAAGTCACTCTGGATAAGAGCGTCTGCTAAATTACTTAAATGTCAAATGTAGTTAAATAAAGACCATGGACTTTCTAATGATGGTACACACAGTTTTCATCATGTTTATAAAGTAGACAAACATTTTGTTGGGTGGTAAATTAAGGGGTTTAGATTATAGAAAGCATAACCCAATCACACACAACAACATGCTGGAGACTGGGGTGGGGGAGTGTGTATGTGTGTGTGTGTGTGTGTGTGTGTGTGTGTGTGTGTGTGTGTGTGTGTGTGTGTGTGTGTGTGTGTGTGTGTGTGTGTGTGTGTGTGTGTGTGTGTGTGTGTGTGTGTGTGTGTGTGGGGGGGGGGGGGGTTACAGCGACATGTTAAATTACGCTTCAAATTGAAAGAAAACAACGTGTGGCTGGAGGATAAAACAACATCTTGCTGAGAGAGATGTAGGGAGATCGAGGTGGAGATAGAGGGAACACTAATGAGATTTAGCGCTTCAGTAGACCTAGAAAACAGAGAAAGACCGAGAGAGAATTTGGCAGAGAGAGAGAGACGGTACATTGAATGAACTACAGGAGAAAATACAAACCCTTCAACCCAAAAAGGCCTGTGGTGTTGATGGTATCCTAAATGAAATTATGAAATATACCACAAATTTAAACTCTAACATCATTCTTAGCTCTGGCATTTTCCCCAATATTTGGAACCACGGACTGATCACACCAATCCAAATGTCAAATTGGCTGTTTAACCAATTACATCACAACAGACCACATATTTACCCTGCACACCCTAATTGACAAACAAACCAACCAAAACAAAGGCAAAGTCTTCTCATGCTTGAGGGTCTGCTATACAAATTTATGGAAAGCGGTGTTGGGGGAAAAACAAACGACATTATGAAATCCATGTACAGAAACAACAAGTGTGTGGTTAGTGCTCAGCATCTGACCGTAAGGCGCTACAGAGGGTAGTGCGTACGGCCCAGTACATCACTGGTGCCAAGCTTCCTGCATTCCAGGACCTCTATACCAGGCGGTTTCAGAGGAAGGCCCAAAAAATTGTCAAAGACTCCAGTCACCCAAGTCATAGACTGTTCTCTCTGCTACCGCACGGCAAGGCTCCGTAACAGCTTCTACCCCCAAGCCATAAGACTGCTGAACAATTAATAAAATGGCCACCTGGACAATTTACATTGACCCCCCCATTTGTTTTCACACTGCTGTTACTCGCTGATTATTATCTATGCATAGTCACATTACCCCTACCTACATAAACAAATGACCTCAACTAACCTGTACCCCCACACATTGACACGGTACCGGTACCCCCCTGTATATAGCCTCATTATTGTTATTTTATTGTGTTACTTTTTATAATTTTTTACTTAAATTTATTTGGGAAATATTTTCTTAACTCTTTCTTGAATTGCATTGTTGGTTATGGGCTCGTAAGTAAGCATTTCACGGTAAGGTCTACAGTTTGATTTGATTTGAAATTGGCAAAAAAATAACAAATACATTTGACAGGGAAGTCGCAGCTTGAGCCCCGCCCTCTACAACATATATATATCAACGAACAGTCTGCAGCACCTGACCTCACCCTACTGGAATCTGAAGTCACCAACCAAGGAGTGCTTCTGTCACCAACCAAGGAGGGCCTACAGCAGCACCTAGATCTTCTGTACAGATTCTGTCAGACCTGGGCCCTGACAGTAAATCTCAGTAAGACCAAAATAATGGTGTTCCAAGAAAGGTCCAGTCGCCAGGACCACAAATACAAATTCCCTCTAGACACCGTTAACCCTAGAGGACACAAAAAACTGTACATACCTCGGCCTAAACATCAGTGCCACAGGTAACTTCCACAAAGCTGTGAATGATCTGAGAGACCAGGTAAGAAAGGTATTCTTCTACGCCATCAAAAGAAACATCACACTTGGCCTAAAAATACTTCAGTTAGTGATAGAACCCATTGCCATTTATGGTTGTGAGGTCTGAGGTCAGCTCAAGAACCAAGAATTCACAAAATGGGACAAACATCAAATTGAGACTCTGTATGCAGAATTCTGCAAAAATGTCCTCTGTGTACAATGTAAAACACCCAATAATGCATGCAGAACAGAATTAGCCTTATACCTACTAATTATCCAAATCCTAAAAAGAGACATTCAGTTCTACAACCACCTAAAAGGAAGTGATTCCCAAACTATCCAAAACAAAGATATCACCTACAGAGAGATGAACCTAGAGAAGAGTCCCCTAAGCAAGCTGGTACTAAGCAACACAATTAGACCCAACCAAATCATGAGAAAACAAAAAGATAATTACTTGACACATTGGAAAGAATTAACAAAAAAACAGAGCAAACTAGAATGCTATTTGGCCCTAAACAGAGAGTACACAGTGACAGAATACCTGACCACTGTAACTAACCCACATTTAAGGAAAGCTTTGACGATGTACAGATTCAGTGAGAAATGCCTTGCTATTGAGAAAGGCCACCTGGCTCTCAAGAGAAGACAGGCTATGTGCACACTGCCCACAAAATGAGGTGGAAACTGAGCTGCACTTCCTAACCTCCTGCCAAATGTATGACCATATTAGAGACACATATCTCCCTCAGATTACACAGACCCACAAAGAATTCTAAAACAAATCCAATATTGATAAACTCCCATATCTATTGGGTGAAATACCACAGTGTACCATTACAGCAGCAAGGTGTGTGACCTGTTGCCGCAAGAAAAGGGCAACCAGTGAAGAACAAACACCATTGTAAATACAACCCATATTTATGTTAATTTTCCTTTTTGTACTTGAACTATTTGCTCATCATTACAACACTGTATATAGACATAATGTGACATTTGAAATGTCTCTATTCCTTTGGAACATTTATGAGTGTAATGTTTACTGTTTAATTGTTCATTTCACTTTTGTTTATTATCTATTTCACTTGCTTTGACAATGAAAACATATGTTTCCCATGACAAAAAAATCCATTGGAAGTGAATTGAGAGAGAGAGAAAGAGAGGGGGGAGAGGAGAGAAGGAGCAAGAGGGAGGGGAAAGATTACTTTAATGGAGTGAGCTGTCTTTCGACCTCTGAACTCTGTGGATCATTTGCCTAATTGGCTGCTTTCAAGTAGTGGTATCATTAGGAGAATATTGAGAATAGTACAGTCCATTGCAAAGGACTACTGCTGTTAAAAACAATCATCCAACCAAGGGGAATGAGGAAGAGAGAAAGGTATTCAGCCTCTCTTGGAATACACCAATAATGAATTGGATGTATGTGCTGTGAAAGTTGGGTAGGAAAGTTCTGTTTTGTTTTATATAGAATTACAGCCTTAATCAGGGTGCAGTACACTTCAGTTGACAGAGTGTTTGACTTCTCCTGAGAATTCAACAGAGCTGAACCGGGTTGTCTTAGAGAACTAAAGAAAATGTTTCTCAATCAAATCTGAAATTACCCAAGATGAATCGCATTAAAAATAAACTGCTATAAGTAGAGAGAGAGGGGGGGGAGGGGGAGAGTGAGAGAAGCAGAGAGACAGAGAGAGAGAGAGAGCGAGAGAGAGAGAGAGAGAGAGAGAGAGAGAGAGAGAGAGAGAGAGAGAGAGAGAGAGAGAGAGAGAGAGGGAGAAAGAGAGAGAGAGAGAGAGAGAGAGAGAGAGAGAGAGAGAGAGAGGGAGAGAGAGAGAGAGAGAGGGAGAGAGAGAGAGAGAGAGGGAGAGAGAGGGAGAGAGAGAGAGAGAGAGAGAAAGAAAGAAAGAAAGAACAGGATCAATGAAAAATAATAGAACTGACCCACTGGGCACACACTGGTTGAATACACATTGATTCCACACCATTTCAATGAAATTATGTTGAACCAACGTGGGATAGACGTTGAATTGACGTCTGTGCTCAGTGGGGATGAATATCGCTAACTAACGCACTTCATTCATACAGCCCCAGCAAAACAAAACAAACGAGTGTGACTCGTTTAAAATAGTGATAGACAGACAAGGCCGCAGAACCTGGCATTCTTCAACACTAAAGCGCCTGACTGCTTTCTTTCACAGGGACATCGAATAGCAAACTCAAGTGAACTACTTTCTTTTCTTCAGAGAAAAAAGAGAGAAATGTTCAGGAGACAGACTAATGGGTTTTGTGTGTGTGGTTGTGTATGTGTGACGGGGGTCTTTTAATCATTTTGTGTCCCCTACACCATGCAGTGATAGTGTGTGTGTTTTTGTGTGTGTAAAAGAGAGGGAGAGAAAGATAACGTTAAACACAGAGAGTGGAGAGAGACACAAAGCACTCAGGGGCTCTCAGTAAAGCATACCAGTAGAGCTTTAAGTCTCTGTCACCCTTACAGAGCCCAAATCAGAAGTGACTACCATCCTCAAGCCACACACACATTACAGCTTCCCTGCTCACACACACAGCACACAGACACACACCCACACAAACTACCAATCACAACACACACATACATTACTGTACACACATCCCAACTACCCTGATCCAGTCACAACCCAGGTACTTTAGGTCTAAACTTGACAACTAAGGAGAAGAGACAGAGAGACGGGTGATGGAGAGAGGGAATGGGGCTCCTTCTCTTTTTTGTTGTTGTTGTCGCTCTAAGCAAGGACAACAACTTGACCTGAGAGGAAGTAGATATGAGGGGAGAGGAAAGGCAGAGAGGTGGAGAGAAAGAAAGAGGCCGACAGAGAGAGGGAAGAGTTAGAGATAGAGACAGCGAGAGACGTAGAGAAAGAGAATTGAAGAGACATGAATGGACAGAGCGAGAAAGAGGTAGAAAGAGAGAGAGGGAGAAAGAGGGAGACAGAGAGAGGTAGAAAGAGAGAGAGGGAGTCAAAGAGGTAGAAAGAGAGAGAGGGAGTCAAAGAGGTAGAAAGAGAGAGAGGGAGAAAGAGGGAGACAGAGAGAGGTAGAAAGAGAGAGAGGGAGTCAAAGAGGTAGAAAGAGAGAGAGGGAGAAAGAGGGAGACAGAGAGAGAGGGAGACAGAGGGAGACAGAGAGAGGTAGAAAGAGAGAGAGGTTGTCAAAGAGGTAGAAGGAGAGGCAGACAGAAAGAGGGAGACAGAGAGAGGTAGAAAGAGAGAGAAAAAGAGAGCGAGGGAGGGAGGGAAACAGAGAGAGCCTCTAAGACGTGCCTCTGTCAGTTTGACTCAGAGGCAGACAATATTTTTTAAACAGCTTTCCTTCCAGTCAACTGGGCATCAACTGACCATTATCCTGGGGTTAATCCTCAATCCTACAGAAAGGCCATTATCCTTGAGTTAATCCCCAATCCTACAGAGCTGCTCTGGCTCCGCGATGGGGTGGCAGCCCGTCAACTAAACAGGCACAGGCTAAAATAATGCACACACCCACACACAGTAGAAACATACACACATGCACACACACGGGCAGCGAGGCAGAGAAGGTTTGGCGACAGAAACAACAAAAGAAAACCATAATCAATGAATAGATGCAGTGTTATCTCTTGTGTTGTGCATCAGGACTGTCTGTCAGGCACCTTGTACATGGCTGTATGGACTCACTCCCACTCTATGTCTGTCCCTTTGTCTGTCTGTCTGTCCCTGTCCCCTGTACCAGTTCCCTGTCCCTATCCCCGTCCTTACCTCTTACTCCATCCCCGTCCATATGTTTGATCCAAAGTACTGGCTCTGGTCCTGGTAGCCCAGGACCAGAGAGGACAGTCTTACCATGGAGTGACGAAAGCGGATCCAGCAGGCTTATCCAAGGCGTCTTAAAGTCTCCTCTCCACCTCTCCTCCAATCCCTCTCCATCTCTCTTCTAAAGCCCGGGCCACTCCCCAACTCCAAGGTGAAAGTGTTCACCACTTGGATCAGCTGGGATAAGCCGAAGGAGAGGGAAGAAAGGTGTGAGGAGGATCGGTGAAGATGTGTGTGTTTGTGTAGAGGCGCCCATGTGTGTCTGTGTGTCTGTGCGTGTCCGTGTGCATTTGTCTGTGCAAGAGTGTGCATGTATGACATACATCATATGTACCTGTACTTGTATATGTAGTTGTTGAGGTATAGAGCCATGGTGGTACTGTATGTGTAGTTGTTGAGGTATAGAGCCATGGTGGTACTGTAGGTGTAGCTGTTGAGGTATAGAGCCATGGTGGTACTGTATGTGTAGTTGTTGAGGTATAGAGCCATGGTGGTACTGTAGGTGTAGTTGTTGAGGTATAGAGCCATGGTGGTACTGTATGTGTAGTTGTTGAGGTATAGAGCCATGGTGGTACTGTAGGTGTAGCTGTTGAGGTATAGAGCCATGGTGGTACTGTATGTGTAGTTGTTGAGGTATAGAGCCATGGTGGTACTGCATGTGTAGTTGTTGAGATATAGCGCCATGGTGGTACTGTATGTGTAGTTGTTGAGATATAGCACCATGGTGGTACTGTATGTGTAGTTGTTGAGGTATAGAGTCATGGTGGTACTGTATGTGTAGTTGTTGAGGTATAGAGTCATGGTGGTACTGTATGTGTAGTTGTTGAGGTATAGAGCCATGGTGGTACTGTATGTGTAGTTGTTGAGTTATAGAGCCATGGTGGTACTGCATGTGTAGTTGTTGAGATATAGCGCCATGGTGGTACTGTAGGTGTAGCTGATGAGGTATAGCGCCATGGTGGTACTGTATGTGTAGTTATTGAGGTATAGTGCCATGGTGGTACTGTATGTGTAGTTGTTGAGGTATAGAGCCATGGTGGTACTGTATGTGTAGTTGTTGAGGTATAGAGCCATGGTGGTACTGTATGTGTAGTTGTTGAGGTATAGAGCCATGGTGGTACTGTATGTGTAGTTGTTGAGGTATAGAGCCATGGTGGTACTGTATGTGTAGTTGTTGAGGTATAGAGCCATGGTGGTAATGTATGTGTAGTTGTTGAGGTATAGAGCCATGGTGGTACTGTATGTGTAGTTGTTGAGGTATAGAGCCATGGTGGTACTGAATGAGGGTCAGATTGGGAATATAGCCAAGACACCGGGGTTAACACTCCTACTCTTATGATAAGTGACATGGGATCTTTAGTGACTCCAGAGAGTCATTGAGAGCTTGATGATTAGTTGACAAGTTGAATCAGGTGTGCTTGCCCGGGGCTACAATAACAATGTGTGCTGTTGGAGATACTGGAGGACTGGAGTTGGGAAACACTGCTGTAGAGAACATAGTGTGTACTGCATGTGAAGATTGTATCACAAGGCAACGGATGTGTGCCAGGTAGAGCTTACCTCACCTCAACTACTTACCTTGCCCAGTACCCTGTCTGCACCCTGAACACCACAGGGATATCATTATAGCTTGTCCAAATACTCAGTGTGACAGCTAGCCAAAATACCCAGGGTGAACTCACTTTGGTAGTAGCTAAGCTCTATGATCTGACCAGAGACATGCTCAGGGGCAGACGTTGGCTCAGGGCGCTACAGTGCCATCTTTGTTTCATTAACAGCGTCCGTACATTGTTAGCTAAAGGCTAAGTTAGCTTAGTCATAGCTGATGGATAAAACTACTGTATGTTTACATACATAATGAATAATGTACCGATACAGACTCAGCTTCTGTCTTAACAATGTCCAGGGGACAAAACCTCTTTCAGAACCTTATTTTGTCTGTCAGAGTTCACCAAGCCTGAAACTGCTATGGTGTTAATACTGTACTGGAATATGAATTTGCGTTTGCAAGAAAGGAATTTCACTGTACTTGTGCATGTGACATTGAAACTTGAAACCTGTGAATGAAATATTCCCTCCTGTTAATGACTGCATGGTTTGTTTGATCACAGTGTGTGACTCTCTGGCATATAACATGGTTCCTCCTGGATATCTCTATGAATCTAACCCCCTATAAATTCTCTGTGGGGGTGGCAGTTAGCCTAGCGGTTAAAAGCGTTGGGCCAGTAACCAAAGGATGCTGGTTTGAATCCCCAAACTGACTAGGTGAAAATCTGTTTGATGTGCCATTGAGCAATGCACTTAACCCAAACTGCCCTTGTTACTTTGGATGAGAAAGTCTGATAAATGATGTAAATGTCAAATTTGTGTCAGTGCCCTTTATTCAATAAGGGTCTCTCTCCCTCTACCTTCCTTTCTTTCTCTCATCCCTCTCTCATTCTCCCTCTCTCTGCAGTGTTTCTGGTCTATTTAGTCTCTCCCAGGCCCCTCAGCCAGGCTTGGTTCCCCTGGTATCTCCCTCATTGATGACCCGGGGCTTAGCCTAAATTCTCAGACTATTAAAAGCTGTGAAATGCAAATAATGAAACATCTCATTACCTCTGTTGGAGAATCAGATGGAGGAATGAGGTGAGGGAGAGGAGGGAGGGGAAAGAGAATGGATCAAGGGATGGAGGGAGTGAGTGAGGTTTAAGAACAGGGAAGGAGGGATGAACAGAGGAAGGCAAAGAGGCAGGCAGGGGAGTGAAGGGTGAGGAGGTGAGGCTCAGGGAATAGATAACTAAACAGAGAGTCTATTGTTTGAGAAGAGTTGGCGTTAGGTAGAATAAAGCCTGGATTGGCCGCTTGAACAAACAGGGCATCTGAGGAGCTCGGTGTGATGACTTGTCACTCAGATGTCAAAAGATTTGTCTCAGGAATTATCTCATCAATTCTATGTGGGTTTAGAGTGCTATGGTCATGTACAAATTGACTCAAAAGTATATGATTGACTCTGCAGTTGTGGCATATTAACCTGCATTTCAGTACAGCTGAATAAGATACCAAATGTACATATAAAAGACCCACTTTCTAGAAATACAAAATATACCAAAATACTGTATATACAGTTTTTAAAACTTCTTCAGGATTGGTGGGTCCCCTGCTGGATGGTTGAGCTAATGTAGGCTAATGAGATTAGCATGAGGTTGTAAGTAACAAGAACATTTCCAGGACATAGACATATCTGATATTGGCAGAAAGCTTACATTCTTGTTCATCTAACTGCACTGTCAAATTTACAGTAGCTATTACTGTGAAAGAATATCATGCTATTGTTTGAGGAGAGTGCACAGTTATGAACATGAAAAGTTATTAATAAACAAATTAGGCACATTTGGCAGTCTTGATACGAATTTTGAATAGAAATACAATGGTTCATTGGATCAGACTAAAACTTTGCACATACACTGCTGCCATCTAGTGACCAATATCTCAATTATCTAAATTGCACCTGGGCTGGAATAATACATTATGGCCTTTCTATTGCATTTCAAAGATGATGGTACTACATTTGATTTAATTTTATGTTTTTTTTATTTGTATTATCTTTTACCAGATCTAATGTGTTATATTCTCCTACATTACTTTCACATTTCCACAAACTTCAAAGTGTTTTCTTTCAAATGGTACCAAGAAAATGCATATCCTTGCTTCAGGGCCTGAGCTACAGGCAGTTAGATTTGGGTATGTCATGTTAGGTGAAAATTGAAAAAAAAGGGGCCGATCCTTAAAATCTCCCATTTCAAATCCTGTCTGAACCTGATTCTCCTTGGGCTTTCTGGTAAAAACAATAAGTGTCTGGCCGACTGTAAGGAACTGAAATCCACCACATACAGCATTTATTTCACTGGTCCCACACTATGGGGACCCATTATTTCACTGGTCCCACACTATGGGGACCCATTATTTCACTGGTCCCACACTATGGGGACCCATTATTTCACTGGTCCCACACTATGGGGACCCATTATTTCACTGGTCCCACACTATGGGGACCCATTATTTCACTGGTCCCACACTATGGGGACCCATTATTTCACTGGTCCCACACTATGGGGACCCATTATTTCACTGGTCCCACACTATGGGGACCCATTATTTCACTGGTCCCACACTATGGGGACCCATTGTTTCACTGGTCCCACACTATGGGGACCCATTGTTTCACTGGTCCCACACTATGGGGACCCATTATTTCACTGGTCCCACACTATGGGGACCCATTATTTCACTGGTCCCACACTATGGGGACCCATTATTTCACTGGTCCCACACTATGGGGACCCATTATTTCACTGGTCCCACACTATGGGGACCCATTATTTCACTGGTCCCACACTATGGGGACCCATTATTTCACTGGTCCCACACTATGGGGACCCATTATTTCACTGGTCCCACACTATGGGGACCCATTATTTCACTGGTCCCACACTATGGGGACCCATTATTTCACTGGTCCCACACTATGGGGACCCATTGCCTGACAGGAAATGAAGCAACGGGTCTTGGTTTAAACCATGAAGGAAACTCCCGTCTCTCCCTGTTCTCGTCACAATATCTAGTCATCCTCCTTCTCCATCTTTCCCTCCTACGTCTCATCCTCTACCTCTCCTTCCCCTTTCCTAATCATCCTCCTGTGTTTCTCAGAACAGAGAAGAGCCAGTCAACAGCATCAAGTGGCACAGTGGTGATACTGATGACTACCTGGGGACTAAGGAACGACCACCACTAAAATGTAATACCTTCCTTGAGCTCTCACCGTGTGTGTTTTCGTGTGTATGTGTGTCCGTATCTCCAAGTATGTGTCTGTGATAGAGATTTAACACCTTGCTGTAACTCTCACCATGAGAGGTGTCACAACAAAACAGCTAACTGTTCAACACACGATGGTACGAGACGCTAAATGACAGTACACTACACCACCGTACAGTACACCACGTACACTACACCACTGTACACTACACCACCGTAACCTACACCACAGTACACTACACTACAGCATCGTACAGTACACCACCGTAACCTACACCACCGTAACCTACACCATCATACAGTACACCACACTACAGCACCGTACAGTAGACCACCGTACAGTACACCACAGTACACTACACCACAGTACACCACCGTTCAGTACACCACAGTACACTACACCACCGTACAGTACACCACTGTACACTACACTATACCACCATAAAGTACACCACCGTACAGTACACCACTGTACACTACACTATACCACTGTACACTACACTACACCACCGTACAGTACACCACCGTACAGTACACCACTGTACACTACACTACACCACCGTACAGTACACCACTGTACACTACACTATACCACTGTACACTACACTACACCACTGTACACTACACTACACCACCGTACACTACACTATACCACCGTACACTACACTACACCACCGTACACTACACTATACCACCGTACACTACACTACACCACCGTACACTACACTATACCACCGTACACTACACAATACCACCGTACACTACACTACACCACCGTACACTACACTATACCACCGTACACTACACTATACCACCGTACACTACACCACCGTACACTACACTACACCACCGTACACTACACTATACCACCGTACACTACACTACACCACCATACACTACACTATACCACCGTACACTACACTATACCACCGTACACTACACTACACCACCGTACACTACACCACCGTACAGTACACCACCGTACACTACACCACCGTACAGTACACCACCGTACACTACACTATACCACCGTACACTACACTACACCACCGTTCAGTACACCACAGTACACTACACCACCGTTCAGTACACCACCGTACACTACGCTATACCACCGTACAGTACACCACTGTACACTACACTACACCACCATACAGTACACCACCGTTCAGTACACCACAGTACACTACACCACAGTACACTACACCACCGTACACTACACCACCATACAGTACACCACCGTTCAGTACACAACAGTACACTACACCACAGTACACTACACTACCGTACAGTACACCACCGTACAGTACACCACTGTACACTACACTATACCACCGTACAGTACACCACTGTACACTACACTATACCACCGTACAGTACACCACAGTACATTACACTACACCACCGTACACTACACTATACCACCGTACAGTACACCACCGTACAGTACACCACAGTACACTACACCACCGTACAGTACACCACCGTACAGTACACCACCGTACACTACACCACCGTACAGTACACCACCGTACAGTACACCACCGTACACTACACTATACCACCGTACAGTACACCACCATACAGTACACCACTGTACACTACACTATACCGCCGTACAGTACACCACCATACACTACACTATACCACCGTACAGTACACCACTGTACACTACACTATACCACCGTACAGTACACCACCGTACAGTACACCACCGTGCAGTACACCACCGTACAGTACACCACCGTTCAGTACACCACCGTACAGTACACCACTGTACACTACACTATACCACCGTACAGTACACCACTGTACACTACACTATACCACCGTTCAGTACACCACTGTACACTACACTATACCACCGTACACTACAATATACCACCGTACAGTACACCACCGTTCAGTACACCACCGTACACTACACTACACCACCGTACAGTACACCACCGTACACTACACTACACCACCGTACACTACACTATACCACCGTACAGTACACCACCGTTCAGTACACCACCGTACAGTACACTATACCACCGTACACTACACTACACCACCGTACAGTACACCACTGTACACTACACTATACCACCGTACACTACACTATACCACCGTACAGTACACCACCGTTCAATACACCACCGTACAGTACACCACCGTACAGTACACCACCGTACAGTACACCACCGTACACTACACCACCGTACACTACACTACACCACCGTACACTACACTATACCACCGTACAGTACACCACCATTCAGTACACCACCGTACAGTACACTATACCACCGTACACTACACTACACCACCGTACAGTACACCACTGTACACTACACTATACCACCGTACACTACACTATACCACCGTACAGTACACCACCGTTCAATACACCACCGTACAGTACACCACCGTACAGTACACCACCGTACACTACACCACCGTACAGTATACCACCGTTCAGTACACCACTGTACACTACACTACACCACCGTACAGTACACCACCGTACACTATACCACCGTACAGTACACCACCGTTCAGTACACCACCGTACACTACACTATACCACCGTACACTACACTATACCACCGTACAGTACACCACCGTACACTACACTACACCACCGTTCAGTACACCACCGTACACTACACCACAGTACAGTACACCACCGTACACTACACCACCATACAGTATACCACCGTTCAGTACACCACCGTACACTACACTACACCACCGGTCAGTACACCACCGTACACTACACCACAGTACACTACACCACCGTACACTACACCACAGTACACTACACCACCATACACTACACCACAGTACACTACACCACCGTACACTACACCACCGTACACTACACCACCGCACAGTACACCACCGTACACTACACCACCGTTCAGTACACTATACCACCGTACACTACACCACCGTACAGTACACCACCGTACAGTACACCACCGTACACTACACCACAGTACACTACACCACCGTACACAGATCAGAGTCAGCCCATTCCCTAGCTGTGAAAACAAGCAGCGCCATAAAGTGCAGTGGCATTACAACGGGAATGAATATGCCACTGCATATTAATCAACAAATACATCTTATCATAGGAGTAATAGACCCACAACAGTTAAAGCTGTGTGTAGAGAACTGTGTCCAGTCCTGCTTTTATCAGCTAACAAATATAGCTCAAGTCTAGTATTTTATTTCAGTCACTGATCTGGTTAAAGTTGTACATTATTTGACTTCCTCTTGCCTAGATTACTGAACTCTTTGTATACATACTGTGTCTCAGTCAGAACTCCCTCCATCGTCTACTGTTAGTTAAAAATGCTGCAGTTCGGCTTTTAATTAACAGGCACCAATAAATGTAAATAAATAAACTATACAAACATAGTTATTATTAAAGTAAAGAGGACTGCCTTCTTATTGGCTCTTAACCAACCAAGCTATTTTGATAGTTTTTGTCGCATTGTTCGTAATTTGTTGTGTACATAATGTTGCTGCTACTCTTAAGACCGAAAAAGAGCTTCTGGACATCAGAACTGGGATTACTCACCTCAAATTGGACGAGGAGTTCTTCTTCTTTAATGAGTCGGATGCGAGGTATATACTACGGACACTCCCGACCAGGCCCAGATCCTCAATGAGTCGGATGCGAGGTATATACTACGGACACCCGACCAGGCCCAGATCCTCAATGAGTCGGACGCGAGGGATATACTACGGACACTCCCGACCAGGTCCAGATCCTCAATGAGTCGGATGCGAGGTATATACTACGGACACCCGACCAGGCCCAGATCCTCAATGAGTCGGATGCGAGGTATATACTACGGACACCCGACCAGGCCCAGATCCTCAATGAGTCGGACGCGAGGTATATACTACGGACACTCCCGACCAGGTCCAGATCCTCAATGAGTCGGACGCGAGGGATATACTACGGACACTCCCGACCAGGCCCAGATCCTCAATGAGTCGGACGCGAGGGAAATACTACAGACACCCGACCAGGCCCAGATGCCCGTGATTCGCTGGAAAAGGAAGCGTAGGTTTCGCGGAAAGAGATCAGGATGCCTTGTGAGGATCAGGAGACGAGTGGCTACCCGTGCCTTCCATTCTACTAGCTAACGGTCAATCGCTGGAAAATAAATGGGACAAACTGAAAGCACGTATATCCTACCAACGGGACATTAAAAACTGTATTATCTTATGTTTTCACCAAGTCGTGGCTAAATGACGACAATAAGAACACACAGCTGGTGGGTTATACACTCTATCGGCAGGACAGAACAGCACGTGGCTGGGGCCTATGCATATTTGTAAATGGCTGGTGCACGACATCTAAGAAAGTCTCATGATAAGCTGTAGAACACACTACCGACCTAGAGAGTTTTCATCTGAATTTCTTGTAGCTGTCTACATACCACGACAGACCGAGGCTGGCACTAAAACCGCACTCAATGAGCTGTATTCCACCATAAGAAAACAGGAAAACGCTCACCCAGAGGCAGCGCTCCTAGTGGCCGGGGACTTCTATGCAGGGAAACTTAAATCAGTTTGTGTGTGGGAGGTTGGTTGGCGTGACTGTCGCTCGGTCCCACAGCAAACAGAGGCATCTTTTTCAAATCCACACTAGGCTGGGGCTTACAATAATCTCACGCAACGAGAGGGAGGGAAAATCTATGACTATATGTGAACTCACGAGTTCAACAGACACACCCTCCTTCCCCCTCCGCAAATACGAATACTGACTATCGAATATCCCACCCTGCCCTCCCAACTAATCCAATTTACAAACACGCGCACACACACAAGGAAAAAAAGCATATTTCTACTGCACAGACAAACTTACAAAGAAAAGCTTACCTATAAAGAACCTTATATAAAACAACAACTTGATACAAAACTTCACAAATGGCCAAAAATAACAGCAGATGACTGTTGTCTATTTCAGATAAATGAGGGTAGTGGATCATTAAAGAAACAAATATATAGTTTATTAAGATCTTTTAAGTGTCTGAGATAGAGTCCAAAGATAGCGTAGGATGTGACAAAGATAGTGTATAATGAAGATCACTGGCTGTGACTGTCACACATTGCTCTGTTTCATCTGTCTGGTTCTTGTCTCCACCCCCCACCAGGTATCTCCCATTTGTCCCCATTATCTCCTGTGTATTTATACCTGCGTTTTCTGTTTATCTGTTGCCAGTTCTTCTTGTCCCGTCAAGTCCAACTAGTGTGTTCCTGTGTTTCCTGCGCTCTAGTTTTAGTTTTTCTTAGTCTTCCCAGTTCTGACCTTTCTGGTTGTCTGACCCTGATCCTGCCGCCATCCTGTACCTGCCTGACTCTGATTTGGATTAGGACTCTTTGCCTGCCTTGACTTACATTTAGCCTGCCCTTGTACTATAATAAACTCTGAGACTCATACTATCTGCCTCCTGTGTCTGCATCTGGGTCTTAACCTGAGTCCTGATAGTGACAGAGTCCAAAGATAGAGTATAATGAAGATCACCGGATGTGACAGAGTCCAAAGATAGTGTATAATGAAGATCACCGGTTGTGACAGAGTCCAAAGATAGTGTATAATGAAGATCACCGGTTGTGACAGAGTCCAAAGATAGTGTATAATGAAGATCACCGGATGTGACAGAGTCCAAAGATAGTGTATAATGAAGATCACCGGTTGTGACAGAGTCCAAAGATAGAGTATATGAAGATCACCGGTTGTGACAGAGTCCAAAGATAGTGTATAATGAAGATCACCGGTTGTGACAGAGTCCAAAGATAGTGTATAATGAAGATCACCGGTTGTGACAGAGTCCTGGTTCATAAACCATATCAAACAGTAGACACAACACTGATCTGAGTTGCCAAGAGTTTCTGCACCTCTGTCCTTCAAGAGGTAGAAAAAGATAAAAAAGATACAGGGAGAATGATCCAGAAGAGAGGAGAAGCTAAATATAGTCTCACACACTCTGGAGAGAGAGACAGAAAGAGGGAGAACGAGAGAGAAAGAGGGGAAGAGAGAATGACAACAAGAGAGATGGAAAGAAGGAGCGAGAAGAGGAGAGGGAGTATATGTGAAAGACAGAGCAAGAGCGAAAGAGAGAGTGAAAGAGCGAGAGGTTAGTTGCTCTGAGAGACTTTACACCAGTGTTACCACAGTGATCGATATGGCAGCTTCAATTGGTTTCTGCTTCTGAAGCCTCTCATGAGTTGACTGCTACACTCCAGATGAGTTTCTCTATGGAACTCTATGGCTTGGAGAATAGAATACGTACTAAAATTCAGGCATTTAATGATGGTGTATCATGTGTTACATTACATTACAACAATTAACACAATGCACAATGGTAAATGTGTCCTAATACTTTTAAAATAATTTCATCATCAAATGAATCCAAATCTATTCAATTAAACACGAAGTTTATATCTTCACTGTTTGTTATTGTAACCTAAAAAAGAGATTAGTGCAATAACGTCATAGAAGCCTCTCACTTAGAAAGTTTAGCTCTTTTTTTGAATACATTTTTTTGTTTTTGTTTCAGAGGGCACAGAGGTTAGCATGGCCTTGCGCCAGCATGTCAAACATCATTGATGAACTTAGAGTGTCTACCAGATAACTGCCTCACCTGTCTCTACTCTCCTGTCACCCCTCCTTTTCCTCTCCTGAGCGCGGTTTGACGTCTGATTGTCACCCTCTGACTAAAGTGAACGGGGGCCATGGCTAACGGCGTTTGGAACTGGTCTTGTTGTTCTTTCCGTACGGAGTGATGGAAAGAACACTTTGGTTCAGGACAGAGAGAGAGAACGAGATAGAGGGAGAGAGAGAGAGTGAGAGAGCGAGAGAGAGAGAGGGGTTAGAGAGAGAGAGAGAGAGAGAGAGAGAGAGGGAGAGAGAGGGAGAGAGAACAAGAGAGATAGAGTGAGAGAGGGAGAGAGAGATTGAGAGAGAGCAAGAGTGAGAGAGGGGGGAGAGCGAGAGAGAGGGGAGAGCGAGAGAGAGGGGGGAGAGATGGAGAGAAAGGGAGCTGGAGAGAGTGTAAGAGAGAGTGTAAGAGGGAGAGAGAGAGAACGAGAGAGAGTGAGAGATAGAGGGAGAGAGAACGAGAGAGAGAGAGAGAAAGAGAGAGAGAGAGAGAGAGAGAGATTGAGAGCAAGATTGAGAGAGGGGAGAGAGCGAGAGAGAGGGAGAGAGAGAGAGAGTGAGAGAGGGAGAGAGAGAGATGTCCAGAGGAAAACTACAAACAATGCATGCAGGGCAGAGAGAGAGAGAGACAGAGAGAGAGAGAGAGAGAGAGAGAGAGAGAGAGAGAGAGAGAGAGAGAGGGAGAGAGAGAGAGATTGAGAGCAAGAGTGAGAGAGGGGGGAGAGCGAGAGAGAGGGAGAGAGAGAGAGAGTGAGAGAGGGAGAGAGAGAGATCAAGGGAGTGAGAGAGGGAGAGAGAGAACGAGAGAGTGAGAGAGGGAGAGAGAGAGAGAGAGAGAGAGAGAGAGAACAAGAGAGATAGAGTGAGAGAGAGAGAGAGAGATGTCCAGAGGAAAACTACAAACAATGCATGCAGGGCAGAGAGAGAGAGAGACAGAGAGAGAGAGAGAGAGAGAGAGAGAGAGAGAGAGAGAGAGAGAGAGAGAGAGAGAGAGGGAGAGAGAGAGAGACAGAGAGAGTTGCGTCTGAAGTAGCGTTCACTAAGACAAAAGGCCTCTAGTGTGCAGCTCCTGTGATCACGATCGCTGCCCGTCGCTAAGGACAACGCCCACCTCGAAAACCTAATTTTAAAAAAGTCACACATTCCCACATTGTGAAGCAGTGGCAGCAGGACCAGGTGTCTGTCCAACACACCAACCAGCCAGCCAGCCAGCCAGCCCACACCCCCACCGATGACACACCACCATCACCACCACGCACAGCAGCAGAGGAGGAGAGGAGAGAGAGAGAAAGCGAAGAAGGGTGAGAGAGACATTAAAAAAACAGAGCAACATAAAATGTGTAAAATGGCCTGTTTCCAAATGTGTGTTCATGCAAGTCAGAATATCTTTAATGATACGAAATTGAGAAGTCAAAAAAAAAAGCTTGACCAGTCTTGATTAGTCTTGACCAGTCTTGATTAGTCTTGACCAGTCTTGATTAGTCTTGACCAATCTTGATTAGTGTTGACCAGTCTTGATTAGTCTTGACCAGTCTTGATTAGTCGGCTCTGTAAAGTCATGGATCTTTACACATGCTAATAGCCCCCAACACTTTGTCTATTGTCCTCATATCACGCTCCAGTTCAGCTCAGCAGGCAATCTACTCCAAACATGTATTTAGTAGGCCTGTAACCTAGTTCATACATTTTAAAAACGTCTTAAGAATGATAGACGATAAACAATCATACAATCATCTATTCCATCTATACAATCTCTAATCATCTATTCTATCATCTATTCCATCTATATAATCATATATTCCATCTATACAATCTCTAATCATCTATTCTATCATCTATTCCATCTATACAATCATCTATTCCATCTATACAATCTCTAATCATCTATTCTATCATCTATTCCATCTATATAATCATATATTCCATCTATACAATCTCTAATCATCTATTCTATCATCTATTTCATCTATACAATCATCTATTCCATCTATACAATCATCTATTCCATCTATACAATCTCTAATCATCTATTCTATCATCTATTCCATCTATTCCATCTATATAATCATCTATTCCATCTATACAATCATCTATTCCATCTATACAATCATCTATTCCATCTATATAATCATCTATTCCATCTATACAATCTCTAATCATCTATTCTATCATCTATTCCATCTATACAATCATCTATTCCATCTATACAATCTCTAATCATCTATTCTATCATCTATTCCATCTATATAATCATATATTCCATCTATACAATCTCTAATCATCTATTCCATCTATACAATCATCTATTCCATCTATACAATCTCTAATCATCTATTCTATCATCTATTCCATCTATATAATCATATATTCCATCTATACAATCTCTAATCATCTATTCCATCTATACAATCATCTATTCCATCTATACAATCTCTAATCATCTATTCTATCATCTATTCCATCTATATAATCATATATTCCATCTATACAATCTCTAATCATCTATTCTATCATCTATTCCATCTATACAATCATCTATTCCATCTATACAATCTCTAATCATCTATATAATCATCTATTCCATCTATATAATAATCTATTCCATCTATATAATCATCTATTCCATCTATACAATCATCTATTCCATCTATACAATCTCTAATAATCTATTCTATAATCTATTCCATCTATATAATCATCTATTCCATCTATATAATCATCTATTCCATCTATACAATCTCTAATCATCTATTCTATCATCTATTCCATCTATACAATCATCTATTCCATCTATACAATCATCTATTCCATCTATATAATCATCTATTCCATCTATATAATCATCTATTCCATCTATACAATCTCTAATCATATATTCTATCATCTATTCCATCTATATAATCATCTATTCCATCTATGCAATCTCTAATCATCTATTATATCATCTATTCCATCTATACAATCATCTATTCCATCTATATAATCATCTATTCCATCTATACAATCTCTAATCATATATTCCATCTATACAATCATCTATACAATCTCTAATCATCTATTCTATCATCTATTCCATCTATACAATCTCTAATCATCTAGTCTATCATCTATTCCATCTATACAATCATCTATTCCATCTATACAATCATCTATTCCATCTATATAATCATCTATTCCATCTATATAATCATCTATTCCATCTATATAATCATCTATTCCATCTATATAATCATCTATTCCATCTATATAATCATCTATTCCATCTATACAATCTCTAATCATATATTCTATCATCTATTCCATCTATATAATCATCTATTCCATCTATGCAATCTCTAATCATCTATTCCATCTATACAATCATCTATTCCATCTATACAATCATCTATTCCATCTATATAATCATCTATTCCATCTATACAATCATCTATTCCATCTATACAATCATCTATTCCATCTATATAATAATCTATTCCATCTATACAATCTCTAATCATTTATTCCATCTATACAATCATCTATTCCATCTATACAATCATCTATTCCATCTATGCAATCATCTATGCCATCTATATAATCATCTATTCTATCTATACAATCATCTATTCCATCTATATAATCATCTATTCCATCTATATAATCATCTATTCCATCTATATAATCATCTATTCCATCTATATAATCATCTATTCCATCTATATAATCATCTATTCCATCTATACAATCATCTATTCCATCTATACAATCATCTATTCCATCTATACAATCATCTATTCCATCTATACAATCATCTATTCCATCTATACAATCATCTATTCCATCTATACAATCATCTATTCCATCTATGCATTCAACTATTCCATCTATATAATCATCTATTCTATCTATACAATCATCTATTCCATCTATATAATCATCTATTCCATCTATATAATCATCTATTCCATCTATATAATCATCTATTCCATCTATATAATCATCTATTCCATCTATATAATCATCTATTCCATCTATATAATCATCTATTCCATCTATATAATCATCTATTCCATCTATATAATCATCTATTCCATCTATATAATCATCTATTCCATCTATATAATCATCTATTCCATCTATATAATCATCTAATCCATCTATATAATCATCTATTCCATCTATATAATCATCTATTCCATCTATATAATCATCTATTCCATCTATACAATCATCTATTCCATCTATACAATCATCTATTCCATCTATGCATTCAACTATTCCATCTATATAATCATCTATTCTATCTATACAATCATCTATTCCATCTATATAATCATCTATTCCATCTATATAATCATCTATTCATCTATATAATCATCTATTCCATCTATATAATCATCTATTCCATCTATACAATCATCTATTCCATCTATACAATCATCTATTCCATCTATACAATCATCTATTCCATCTATACAATCATCTATTCCATCTATACAATCATCTATTCCATCTATACAATCATCTATTCCATCTATACAATCATCTATTCCATCTATACAATCATCTATTCCATCTATACAATCATCTATTCCATCTATACAATCATCTATTCCATCTATACAATCATCTATTCCATCTATACAATCATCTATTCCATAATCATCTTCCATCTATACAATCATCTATTCCATCTATACAATCATCTATTCCATCTATACAATCATCTATTCCATCTATACAATCATCTATTCCATCTATACAATCATCTATTCCATCTATACAATCATCTATTCCATCTATACAATCATCTATTCCATCTATACAATCATCTATTCCATCTATACAATCATCTATTCCATCTATACAATCATCTATTCCATCTATACAATCATCTATATAATCATCTATTCCATCTATATAATCATCTATTCCATCTATATAATCATCTATTCCATCTATACAATCTCTAATCATTTATTCCATCTATACAATCATCTATTCCATCTATACAATCATCTATTTCATCTATGCAATCATCTATGCCATCTATATAATCATCTATTCTATCTATACAATCATCTATTCCATCTATATAATCATCTATTCCATCTATATAACCATCTATTCCATCTATATAATCATCTATTCCATCTATATAATAATCTATTCCATCTATATAATCATCTATTCCATCTATACAATCATCTATTCCATCTATGCAATCATCTATTCCATCTATGCAATCATCTATTCCATCTATGCAATCATCTATTCCATCTATATAATCATCTATTCCATCTATACAATCATCTATTCCATCTATATAATCATCTATTCCATCTATATAATCATCTATTCCATCTATATAATCATCTATTCCATCTATATAATCATCTATTCCATCTATATAATCATCTATTCCATCTATATAATCATCTATTCCATCTATATAATCATCTATTCCATCTATAATCATCTATTCCATCTATATAATCATCTATTCCATCTATATAATCATCTATTCCATCTATATAATCATCTATTCCATCTATATAATCATCTATTCCATCTATATAATCATCTATTCCATCTATATAATCATCTATTCCATCTATATAATCATCTATTCCATCTATATAATCATCTATTCCATCTATATAATCATCTATTCCATCTATACAATCTCTAATCATCTATTCCATCTATACAATCTCTAATCATCTATTCCATCTATATAATCATCTATTCCATCTATATAATCATCTATTCCATCTATACAATCTCTAATCATCTATTCCATCTATACAATCTCTAATCATCTATTCCATCTATACAATCTCTAATCATCTATTCCATCTATACAATCTCTAATCATCTATTCCATCTATACAATCTCTAATCATCTATTCCATCTATACAATCTCTAATCATCTATTCCATCTATACAATCATCTATTCATCTATAAATCATCTATTCCATCTATATAATCATCTATTCCATCTATATAATCATCTATTCCATCTATATAATCATCTATTCCATCTATATAATCATCTATTCCATCTATATAATCATCTATTCCATCTATATAATCATCTATTCCATCTATATAATCATCTATTCCATCTATACAATCTCTAATCATCTATTCCATCTATACAATCATCTATTCCATCTATATAATCATCTATTCCATCTATATAATCATCTATTCCATCTATATAATCATCTATTCCATCTATACAATCTCTAATCATCTATTCCATCTATATAATCATCTATTCCATCTATATAATCATCTATTCCATCTATATAATCATCTATTCCATCTATATAATCATCTATTCCATCTATATAATCATCTATTCCATCTATATAATCATCTATTCCATCTATATAATCATCTATTCCATCTATATAATCATCTATTCCATCTATATAATCATCTATTCCATCTATATAATCATCTATTCCATCTATATAATCATCTATTCTATCTATACAATCATCAATTAAAGGTCTGATATCAAATCAAACTTCAATTTAGACTTTATTAGAAGTGCCTTTCAAATAGAAACACTCTTTAAACAATCAAATGAAAACCCAGCATGGCAATAAAAGAGATCAAGTGTTATCAAAGAACATAAAACACAAAGGCCTCATTGATTAAAGGCCAAGCTACAAAGTCTGCTTTACAAAAGGGATTTTAACCCCTCACACAGTTTCACAGCAGAATGCAAAGTTCCATAGCAAAAAGGATAATAAAACATATCAAATGTATGATCTACTTTATGGAATAAACACAAACAACGATCAAATCATGCAACCTTTATAAATGCTACAATTTAAGAAATAAACAATAGCTTTGATCTCAAATTCTCAATGCAAGGCATCTGTTTGCATGGTAGAACGTTCTGTCTGTCAAAACCACATTGCAAGTACACATGATGAGTGAAAACTTGTACTTGATCGGTGCTTCCAACCTCTCCTAGCATGTCTACCTTATCACGTTGTTCTGTGAGCTGTACGATGGTGAGATCCGCTTTGGATGCATTCATGTGACGACACAGATCATTCCTATCTTCAATGGCTACGACAAAGAGCTGTTTAGGTAGGTGGCAGGCATATAATGTATGAGCTCACTGAAAATTCAACACTGGTCAGATCCTTATTGTGACTTGATGATCAATGGCATGTAAATACTTGGTATCATCATGGCCTACATGTATGTCACCTCTCATGACCGCCTGGTAACACATTTCCAAAACACATTTCTTCAAGTGGCTATGGAGGTGCATATTTGGTGTGCACTATTGTTTTCCCTTCAACCTTGCAAAGGTCTCACAGAACTGTTGCAAGTGGCAATGAGCCTGTGATACATCTTGAGCTCCACTGTGATACATCTTGTACATAAGATGGTACAGGCTTTGGTAAAATGGGTCCAGCAATCATAATGGTCATCCTCCACAAGCCCCTTAAGAGTGAATAAGAAGGAAGCAAATGTGAAATATTTCAATTCTTGAAATTAGAAAACCCTGATGAGA
>NC_034197.2:30534963-30632719 GCF_002021735.2 Oncorhynchus kisutch
CATGAAATACGTCATATTCTGGTGGTTTTCTGGTTGAAATTACATCCCATTACCAGATTACAACCAGGCCCCTAAAATACACCTGACAATGTCACAAAAGACGTTTATAGAATTATAGGGCTACTGTCGTTTTAGCCACATAATTAAATAGAACAATCAAATCAAATGTTATTTGTCACATGCGCCGAACACAACAGAGGTAGACCTTACAGTGAAATGCTTACTTACAAGTCTTTAACCAATAATGCAGTTTTAAGAAACATATAACAAATATAATGAATATTATGTTAACTGTTAGTAATTCATTAACAGTCATTAAATAAATACACATACTGTATAGCTGCATAATTGAAGACTTCAGCAGGCTTATCAAATTAGGCTCAGCCTCTCCTTATTAGCTTACACCTTGGCAGATATTCACCCAGGTGAAGACGTCACTGTTAACGAGGGTTCCGTACTAGCTGCCATGCTTGACACCTCCCAAATTAGGAACCAGTCCAGGTTTCCATTGGCTACTTTAACAATTTAATCTTGGCCTTGTTTTTCTTTCCTCTCTCTCTCTCTCTGACCATCTCTCCATTTTACCCAATTGTGTTGACTAATAAAGGAACCTGCCTATGACAGGCTATTGTTTTAACTTATACTGTGATAGATCATTCAAATAGTCTGACACAAGTGTGTTTAAAAAAATAAAATCAAAAAATATATTCATATATTAGATTTTTCATATATTACTTTTACACATCTTTGTGACCAAGATGTTAAATGGTAGGCCTAATAATTGTTTATTTAGTAGGTATAACCACCATGGTTGATGCAAAACAAAGCAACATACAGATTGTGTGGTTTTAAATTCTTTAGAACTTTAATTGAATAGCATTTATAATGGTTTTTTTGTTGAATCTTTATTTAACTAGGCAAGTCTTGGCCTACACCGGCCAAACCCTGAAGACGCTGTGCCGCTGCATGGGACTCCCAATCACGGCAGCTATGATACAGCCTGGAATCGAACCAGGGTGTTTGTAGTGACGCCTCAAGCACTGAGAGGTAGTGCCTTAGACCGCTGCGCCACTCGGGAGCATGTATAGGTTTTTAACGCATGTATAGGTCTAAATGCTTAGGCTATAAATGAAAGTTATTAGGTCTATAAAATATGATCAGAATCTCGGAATAATAAAACACTGATGCATATTTAGGTTTAGGAGGTCAAATGTAAGTCTAGGAGGAAACCAAATACAAGTGTGATTTTGCAATTAAATGTTAGAACTAACAAGGAGTTAAATGATCGAAATACAAAAGGTTAGGGGAAAACATATTAGCAGACTGTTGTGGGAAAGGTATAGCATAGGACATCAGACATCGATAGATCTGATCAGACAGACGATTTACGCGACTTCATTGTTGACATCGCACCTGGCGCACGGTGCGCCGAGACATTGTGTTGTTGTCAGCGCATGAATAAAGTGGTGTTGTTCCCCTTTCATTTTCTGAGCACGGTAGAAAATGGAGGAAGACGGAACTGACCACTCTGAGGGGGCAGACACAGACCGACAGAGACACACACACAATAACCGAGAGACGGGCAAAGCATATCAGCAGAACGGTTTGGCATTTCAGCTTCATTCAGCACCAAATGAAAACACTTGACGCAACACTTTCAACTCAACTCAAGAAGCGCCTGCGGACGGATCAGATTAATATTGCATATCGCTACAACATTGCCCAAAAACCATTGAGTCTGAAACCTGAACTCTCCCTCTCTTGTCTGGTAGCCTACTCTGGGGTTGGGTGTTGACGCAGCAGAAATTTCCAGCTGGAGAAATCCCCCTTTCAGAGGTTAACCGAGGGAAGGAGAAGGGGTGGGGGGTTTAAGCCCTTGCCTGCCAAACTGCCAGCATTTCATTTTAAAGGCTCAGGGCAGTCAAAAACGTGATTAGCTAAGTTTTATTAATATTTCCACACTATGAGGTTACAATAATACTGTGAACTTATAAAAAAGAATGATAAAGCCTTTTAGTGTAAGCCTGTTTGAAAAGACCACCTGACATGTCAGCCTGTTTTGGTGGGATGGAGTTTTGGCCTGCCTGGCATCATCACCAAGCAGTAAAAGTTAATAGACCAATAACAAAGAGTGTTTCAAACCTCTCTGCCAATAACAGCTAATTTTCAGGTTACATATCCCTCCCATTAACCTCAATTAGGGCCCTCAATCAGACTACTTCCAGACAGTCCTAGCAAAATTAGTGCTTGAGAAATTGCTCTTAGCTAAGAAGCTTATTTTTAATAGATTTTTAAAATAAATAAATATAAAATAAAAGTAGGTTACTGAATTGTTACCCAGAAATGATTTGATATTGCGATAAAAATGGTTGCATTGAGCCTTTAAATACCCCGACAGACCGCATAGAACGATATACAGCCAAGGCATCACGATCAGTGACAGCTCACTGCGTGACAATCCCGCAAAGACCTAGAATATTGGGGTCAAAACGTTGACAGTTAACTCAACATTCGCGGGTTAACAAATACAGTCAGGGAAAGAGGGGTTCCTTTACAGCGGAAACAAATAGCCTATGGTTAGAGCGTTTTATTCTGCAAATACATGTGCCTTTAGCCTATATCGTGTTTTCCCAATCTCATGCAAGTGCACAATTATCCTACATTAGCAAATGACTGCATCTCATAATAACAAAAACAAGAAACATACACGCAAGTAGACATCTGGCTTGTCAGTTAGCTCGGCAACATGAAACAGGTAGGCGGACTACTTTTAGCATGATGCTTAAATGCATCGCACCGAAGAACTGTCAAAATACACTTGTGCGGTCCGTGACATGATACCAACACACCGACAACCACCCGTTATTAACCGTAAAACCACGATACACCGCTTCAACTTGTCACATGCATTCAGAAGAGTTACATTGTTCAATGGTTATAACGTGTGCGCAAGCACGCTCTCTATCTGAACGTAAAACTATTATGAAAATGACATTGTTGTAAAATGAAGCACATAGCCTGAACCTTGTGACAGCGTCTCCGTATAAAATCAGCAGCTTTTAAAATACATACATTGACACTAGGCAATTGAATAGAAACGGAAGGGCTGATGAAGGAAAAGCAATGAAAGAGCATGGCAGACATACCTGTTAACCCATGGGGTCTGGGATAGACGTGGTGTCGATTCTTTGGAGTCCAATCCGATGTGACAGCGTGAGAGATAAAGAAAGGGGAATGTTCAGAAGAACATAGTATTATCTTCTTTCATCACCTACGCTTTTTGTGTCTCTTTAAGTGTTATTCCCCTGTTTTCTCCCCCTCTCTCCCTGTCTCAGCCAGCCTTTTTTCTCTCTCTTTCACTCCCCTGCTTTTCCGTGTTTTGGTATCAGGAACCAGCCTCCCCCTCTGTGTCTGTCTGTCTCTCTCTCCCCCTCTCTCTTTCGCTCTCTTTCTCCAGGGCGCTCTCTCCCTCGCACTGTCCCCCCGTATCTCCCTGTCTTTGGGCAGACTCAGGAAATGAGGCAACATGAACGCACACGCCGTTCCATCAGCGACCAACCCCCAGACACTCTCTATCTGACAGCTCAAAGAAATATTAGTGTCATTATTGCAATTGAGTAGCACGATGTGAAATCCTAAAATAAATACAAATTTCGGGTATTTGTCTGTGTGTGCAGTGTGTCATGAAAACAATATCATGAAGTGTTAAACATTCTTATTCTTATGCTAAACTGGGTTGTCTTATGGACAATACAACCAATTGAAATTGAATTGTGTGTAAGGTGTAAAGTACCGTGCTATAATATACCTAACATTTATTGTTCCAGCTATATCTTCAGTATATCATATGATTTTCTGAAAGTAAGAAATATATACTGCTGCAATTGAGTGTATGTTTCATCTGAATTGACACCATCTCATGGTAATACAGTTTATGAAGGACGTTTCCTATTTAAAAATCATGTCTCAGTGTAGCTATTAGCCTACACAGAGAAGTATGCTCTTGTCTATACATTTATGCATGACACTGGGGTTCTGAACATGAGTGCATCTGCTGTGGGTGTTGGTGAGAACAGAAGACAAGCTTTGTCCACCGTGTAGTTTGAATGAAAGGCAAGGACCAAGCTACACCCTCTTGTGGTAAAACAGGCAAACTATCCATCAATCAGACAGAAGGTAAAGGAATACTGACATTCACATCTTGGACAACCCTTCAAAACAAAATGATTTTTTTTTCATTGTTTCATACATCTTTCAGACAATGACAGTCCAGTAAAATCACTGAAATAATATCATAGTTACTAATAAGGACTAACACATTAATAACACCACCATTGACATCATGTCAATTGTAGATGATATACTGTTATAAATTCAATGTCTGTCTCAATCAGATGAGATTCCTTCATGCCGGTGCCATTTCAGTGCCCTTGCCAAAGTCTGTCTCATTGCTAAATCTGATATCAGACATAAACAGACAGAGCACTTCTCATCTTCTCAGTCTGACGTCCTGGCTGTTTAGGGGAAGTAGGGAGATTTGGAGGACAGGACAGCCTGGAGTGTGTTACGTCAGGGAGAGAAATGGTTGCAAAGTGTTTGTTTTTAGGGGAAGTGGGGAGAGGCATGTGTGTTTTTTGTGTGTTGTATGTGTATAGAGGATGTAGGGAGATGAGAGAGAGTGTGCTAGTGTGTGTTGTATGTGTATAGAGGATGTAGGGAGATGAGAGAGAGTGTGCTAGTGTGTGTTGTATGTGTATAGAGGATGTAGGGAGATGAGAGAGAGTGTGCTAGTGTGTGTTGTATGTGTATAGAGGATGTAGGGAGATGAGAGAGAGTGTGTGTGTGTGTGTGAGAGAGAGAGAGAGAGAGAGAGAGAGATCGAGAGAAAGGGAAAGGGGGATACCTATTCAGTTGTACAACTGAATGCCTTCAACTGAAATGTGTCTTCCTGCATTTAACCCAACCCCTCTGAATCAGAGAGGTGTGGGGGGGGCTGCCATAATCCATATCCACGTCTTTGGCGCCCGGGGAACAGTGGGTTAACTGCCTTGCTCAGGGTGTCTTTATGAGTGATGATAGGGAATAGAAGTGTATGAGTGATGATAGGGAATAGAAGTGTATGAGTGATGATAGGGAATAGAAGTGTATGAGTGATGATAGGGAATAGAAGTGTATGAGTGATGATAGGGAATAGAAGTGTATGAGTGATGATAGGGAATAGAAGTGTATGAGTGATGATAGGGAATAGAAGTGTATGAGTGATGATAGGGAATATGAATGATGATAGAGAATAGGATTGTGTGAAGGCGTGTCTAACATAGCAGGGGGTAGGAAGCACTCTTCATCGGGCTGGGAGCCGAGGGCCGGATCAGGAGGTTGTCGGGCAATGTGGATTAAGGCTGTGGGTCTGTAATTCCCAGACACACACAGCCTCTCTCTTTATTTTTCTCTCTCTCTCCCTCTCTCTCCCTCTCTCTCTCTCTCTCTCTCTCTCTCTCTCTCTTTTTTTCTCTCCTATCCCTCTGGTTGGTGAGTGTAATGCTGGTGTGTAGCAGCTGTGGCTGCAAACAGAATCCCTGCCAGGAACAAGCTGCTTTACTCAAAGCTCCACGGCCTCATGCTAACGTGGCTGCTCCAATCCTCCTGACACGACAAGCCTGACCCTCCCTACCCTAACCCTAACCCTCTCCCTCTCTGGCCTTCTCTCTATCATTCCATCTCTGTCTCTTTCAGTCTCACTTTATATATATCTCTACAACACACACACCTGCCTCTCCCCACTTCCCCTAAAAAGAAACACCACGCCCGCTAATGCTTGCAACCATTTCTCTCCCTGACGTAACCCAGTCCAGGCTGTCCTGTCCTCCAACTCTCTTTCTGTCTCTCTTTCCGTCTGCCCTCACTCTCCCCCTCTCTCTCCTAGTTGGGATTAGGTTTCATTAGCTCACTTACACGTTAATTCAGTCAAATGGCGAACACTAATCTATCTTCTAAGAGGGAGGTTATATAGTGGAGTTGTTTTGTCTTTTAATGTTATTATTCATTTGGAGCATGTTCCAAAAAATACAGAACATGGACGTGTGTGTGTGTTTGTGTGTGTGAGTGTTTTAGTAGGAGTCAGCATGTATGGAGTGCATACATTACCCCTAGCAAACTCAAGACCTGGTGCTTGGGGCCTCTTTACCACGAGTTACTAACATGACTTTTCTTTTGATAAACGAGAGCTAGCATGTTGTTGCCACTTCAAAACGTCGTTATTGAAGCCTGAAGAACACATGTAAAAAAAAAAAAATGTAAATAAGAGGAACACACATCATATCCAGTGCAGGAAGTGAAGCCGGGCCTCCTCGCGATGACTTGTGTTTGAACCACGACAAAGGGAGGAGGTACATAAACGCTAATCTGGAAAACCTTTTGAAGTGGAGCATTAATTGCTCCTCCAGTTAGCCCCCCTGCTGCGGAACGCAGCAACGTAATTGATCACGCCAAATAAAACGGCACAGAAAATAGACAACTATCATAAAAATAGCACAGGACAGTTTCAAAGCCCCATCCACTACCCTTCACTATCAATTTAGCATGGAGTGCAGCTGTGTCTGAGCCACCCTAGAGAGACTTGTATGCAAAGCGAAGCCTGGCGCTGAAATGACATCTAACAATAATGACGTCTGACCAAAGCAAAAGTCGGTCCTCTTTCAAGCCACCTTCCCTTAGACAACAACCAACAGACAGAAGGGACGACCAGACCAGTGTTGGGAACTGTGAAGGAGGGAATGAAAGAAAGGGGGGGGGGGGGGGAAGAAAATAGTGGTCAGGGAGGGAGGGGTTGGGAATGCACAAAGACAGTGATAGACACAGATATGGAGAGAATCTAGAAAGACATATGGATTGTGTGGTAAAGTGGTTGTGACGACAACTAGCCTGGTAATCACACCAGTGCCTTTCCCCATCTCACCCCTGGGAACCTCCCTGATGGTAGCAAGGCTATGTCCCTCGGCCATTCCGTGAACAAGTCCTTTATGTGTTGGCAAGATGCTCCTGGACTGGGCTACAGACAACCCCACCCCTGAAGTCACGCTCTTCTTTGAAGAGGAATAGCCTTGGCTGCCCACCACCATCTGTGGGGCTGACACACACACACACACACACCTTTCCCCCACTGGCCAGCTTGCACCAGGGCTATATTTCTCTCCGGTAACTCCCACGGCCAGAGGTGACCTTCCCCAGTAGAGATGGACAGACTCAGGCATGTCTTGTGTTTGACTTTAATGAGACCCTGTCTCCTTCTCTACCTTTCTCCTTCTCTTCTTCACTCAAACCGTGTCTCTTTCTACTCCATTACATTTTTTTCCCTTTATGTAAAATAACGTGATGATGGATGTCCAGACTATTCTGTCCATTTCAATGTTATGAATCATATCAGAGAACTGTGTTTTCTGTCTTTTTCCTACTCTCTCTCTCTTTCTCTACCCCGTTCACACTTCCATTTCTCCCTCCCCACTCTACCCCCCTCTAAATCTCATTTACTCCCTTGGAAGTAGTCAGAAAGAAAAGTGGAGTACAAAACGACCTTCTCTTCCCTGAAGCAAAAACATCTCCTGCTTGTGGAGGTCACTGTCTCTGTGCAGCCCAGCGCTCTGAACACTACTCTGCTTGTTTTAATGATGCACAGGAGCAGATAGAGGGAGAGAGAAAGAGAGAGTATGAGAGAGCAGTAGAGAGGGAGAGAGGGAGAGAGGGATTTTTCTACCAATCACTGCTAACCCCCTGACCCCCCACCCACCTCCCCCTTTTCTATACAGAAAGTGCTCCTGTTTTTCCACGTTCATTTTGAGAGGTTGTTCTAAGCGATGGAACCTCTCAGCGATATGTTATATTACTTCTCCCTCAACCCACACTGAGACCTGGGTTGCTATGCTACAATAATCCAACCTATCATATTTCCTCCTCCTCCTCTTCACATTTACTTCCTTCCTTCCTTACCAACCCATAGTGCCTTAGGGGAGGACAGGAAAGGGTCACCCCCCCCCACTCGCTCTTTTTTTCTTCTCTCTCTCGCTCTCTCCCTTTCTCACTCTCTTTAATGACCTCCTGCAGTTCACCAAGCTGTTTGATTTGACCCGATGACCTCAAGGCCCACCCAAAAATATTTTCTGGTAGTTCTGCCATCACAAAAGGAAATGGGACTATATAGTCATTGACATAATAAACAACCCAGCGGGTTTGTAATGTTTGCAGTAAAACCTTTATAATTATATCACTGGCATTTGGCCGGGAAAGACCTGGGGCCTCATTAATGAAAGGTGCGTGTTGTTTGCGGTCCCCCCTGGAGGTCAGGCCGCCCAGATATGGGGCATATGAACACGTCATAAGCCGTGAAATAAATGTTTAGAATGACAGGAAACTAGCTTTAAAATGGCAAAATGTGTAGTATAGCAAGAAATTAGCTCAGAGGTTCATTGTCTGGAAAGTTCTCTACTTTTGATAGATTTAAACAAACAACATTGGAATCACCATGGTGAAACCATAAACTATTGTTTTGTCAATGTTCAGAATAAATATTGTAATCACCATGGTGAAACCATAAACTATTGTTTTGTCAATGTTCAGAATAAATATTGTAATCACCATGGTGAAACCATAAACTATTGTTTTGTCAATGTTCAGAATAAATATTGTAATCACCATGGTGAAACCATAAACTATTGTTTTGTCAATGTTCAGAATAAATATTGTAATCTCTGTTCTGCAACATATGCTTAAACAACTGAAGTATTTACTGTACTAGACCTAAGGGATACATTTAGATGTTACATTTCCATGTTGTTTTATGTGCTAAATCTAGAAAAACAAGCCAAAATGCTAACGAAATTAGCCCTGGAGCATTTAGTAGTGTTATTAAACAAAGAAAAAAGAGGTTTGGAGATTTGTATTACATATTTGAATAATCTAATGCTATAATTATTAAACAATCAATGTCAAAACTTTTTGGACAATAATTGTAAAAATGTAATGCCTTTTACGTTTCTGACGGAGTGAATGCAGTTAGTTGCTTTTTATGAGGAGAAAACACAATTCAAATCAAAAAGTATGTTGTTCCTTTACATAGTGTGATAGCTGATACTTTGTTCTATGGAAGTATATATTTCAAATGTTGTTAATATTAAAACAAAGATCTGTGGAATGTTTTGATTGTCCTGTCTTTCAAGAATCCCTCTAAAACAGCAACAGTTTCTCTCAGCCTTAATGTGCAGAGTAGTGGGAAACTGCACTACGGCAGGGAGCCAAGCGTGCTCGAAAGTAAATAGACTGTAGCCTAGACAGTATTAGGCGGCTGCAGCATTGCTGTGACTGAGATATGAGCACAACATCATAGTCTATAATTCTCCAAGCCAATTCCAAGACAGGAGATAGACACACTATCATATATTGATAAACAAAATATTGAACAAAAATGCCTATTTTGCATAATGTGAGCTGTAGCATTTACTTTAAAATTGTTTGAAAATAAAATCAATCATGCAGAATGTGCAGCCAGTGTTTGGCACTCGCTATAGGCAGGATGCATTTTTAGTTTGAAAAAGTCACTGCAAAAGATTCTGCCCACACCCCAACAGAAATGTGATCAAGTTTACTATAGTGCTTTCTTTTAGAAACAGACATGGCCCACTTCCAACATTTCCAAATCATACAGCAAATGAGGATGTTTTTGTTACCATAAAGGGTTGTAGCACAAATACAATATAACTCTGATTTATTTATCAATGGAAACATGCTTATATGTTGCATGTGACAGTTTGATAAATCCCAATCATTTGTGGCAAAAATCTCCATGTATGCCAGAATTGAGTAAGAAATGGATGGATGACATGGATGATAAATGAGGCACCTGCATAAGGTCTGTGAGACAAACACTGGGGCATTAAGGGCTTCCCCACAGGACGTCAACCTGTGACAACCCAACAGAAACATTCCAACATTACACTCTGTCTCTACCCAAGCCAGGCAAATTCCCTGTTACATCATAGCTGCCTCCTGCGGTATGTATCGCTTTCCCTCCCTCCCTCCCTCCCTCCCTCCCTCCCTCCCTCCCTCCCTCCCTCCCTCCCTCCCTCCCTCCCTCCCTCCCTCCCTCCCTCCCTCCCTCCCTCCCTCCCTCCCTCCCTCCCTCCCTCCCTCCCTCCCTCCCTCCCTCCCTCCCTCCCTCCCTCCCTCCCTATCCTGCTGCCCCTCCCTCCCTCCCTCCCTCCCTCCCTCCCTCCCTCCCTCCCTCCCTCCCTCCCTCCCTCTGCTATCTCTTCTGGCCTTGTCACAAGGGGAACTCTCGTTCTTAGAGATTGGGGACCTGCACTGATGCCAGAGCTGAGTGGAGGAGAAGAAAGAGGGGGGTGAGGAGGGGAGGAGGAGAGAGAGGGGGATGAAGGCTTGTCTGGTTCGGCCCAGGCTAATGTGAGGGGACAGCCTTAGCTCTCCATTAACCAAGCTCACACTGGCAACGCCAGGAAGAGAGGGAAGGAGAGAATAGAGAGAATACATGCTCTCCTTTACAGCTCTGCGTTCTCCTTCTCTAACAGCAGTCAGAGGTGGGTGGGGCCTTGATGTCACAGCCTGTAGGTGTTTAAGCCGCTTACTTACATGAAAGAGATGTAGGATGTACTGCAGGGGTGGGGGTCATGGTGGTAGGAGCATGTCATATGTTTTTGTTTGTGCGTTTGGTTGCATGTTTGTGTTGCTGTTGAAGATATTAAGAGATTTAGCATGTTAGGTAGTTGTATGGCATGTGTGACGAATCAGGGTTCAGGGTGAAGGGGAGAACTGGACCCCGTCTATCCATTTTCAAAATACATCATTTTAGAGTATGTGTGTACGCTAACTCCCCCGGCCAGAGTAGAGGACGTAATGGAAAGGGTTAAAACATTCCCAGATTCTGGGCTCAGGGAGAGGCATGGTGGGAACGCGTGGGATGCAATGGTTGGGAGATGGCTTTTTTGGAAAGCTGGGAGGGAATGGTATTAATGTGTATGTGTGTGTGTGTGTGTGTGTGTGTGTGTGTGTGTGTGTGTGTGTGTGTGTGTGTGTGTGTGTGTGTGTGTGTGTGTGTGTGTGAGTAGACTCCCACTAAAACACACACACGCACAAACACTTTTTCATTTTGTATTAACTCATCTTTCTGTTCTCTCAGCAACCTCCTTGTTGATGCATGCTGGGAAAGCTCTCAGACACTCCCTCCCCAGGTCACAGGCTCTGTTTGTCCTTCCCCTCCTCCCCCCATCCTTTCCGCTCCTACTCCTCTCCTACATTCCCCCTCTCCTCTGCCTCGACTCCTCGCCTGACCAGTTCCTCTAATTTGGTTTCTAATTTTCTCTATACCTCATCTCCTCTCCCTTCAGCTGGCTGTGGTGGGAGTATATCCCAGCCCAGCCCTGGGTGTGTGTGTGGTTGCGTGTGTGTAAATCCCCTTAAAGTACTCAGGGTTCTTAAGGTGTGCTCTGCTAAGAATGATGTTTTGACACTGATGGGCCTTTTTGAAAACACACACAAATACTGAGTAGCCAACACACCCAATACTAAGAAGACAAACTGAGCACGTGTGTGTGTGATCGTGTGTGGCAGGTTTGTATGTGTATGCATTTGTATGTTGTGCATGTGGTAGTGTGCATAGAGGCATGTGTGTGTGTGTTTGTGTGTGTCTGTGTGTGTGTATGTGTGAGTCAGTGTGGGAATGTGTGTGTGTGTGTGTCACTGTGTGTGTGTGTCGGTGTATGTGTGTTTGTCAATGTGTATGTGTGTGTGTGTGTCAGTCAGTGTGTGTAAGTGTGTGTCAGTGTGTGTGTGTGTCGGTCAGTGTGTGTCATTGTGTCAGTGTGTGTGGGGGTTTACAGTAAATGAAGTAATTAATTAAAACAGCAGGCAGCTAGACACAAACACAGTGTGATCAAACAGACTTAAGCAGAACTATGCACTGGGGAAACAAAGAATGTAGAGAGATAGAGAGAGAAGGACAGAGAAAGGGGAAGAGAGAGAGAGAGATGGAGGGAGAGAGAGAGAGAGAGAGACAGACAGAAAGAGAGAGAGAGAGACACACACACAGAGAGAGAGAGAGAGAGAGAGAGAGAGAGAGAGAGAGAGAGAGAGAGAGACAGACAGACAGACAGACAGACAGACAGACAGACAGACAGACAGACAGACAGACAGACAGACAGACAGACAGACAGACAGACAGACAGACAGACAGACAGACAGACAGACAGACAGACAGACAGACAGACAGAAAGAGAGAGAGAGAGAGACACACAGAGAGAGAGAGAGAGAGAGAGAGAGAGAGGGGGAAGGAGAGTAGCAGAGCATTGGAGGTAAATAGAAACCCTAATCAATACAGTCTCTATGAGCAGCTAGTCATAGAGGGAGATGGATAGAGAGAGGAAAAGAGGTAGAGAGAGATGGAGAGAGGGAGAGAGAGATGGAGAGAAAGTGGGTCAAACAATGAGGGGAGAGCTGAGTGGTGAGTAAAGAAAGAGAGATACCAGTATAAACCAGTATAGATACCGGTCTTTCATACAGCTGAAACTTGTTTTAAATGCAAAGAAAACACATTGTATGATTTATAATAGGTTCAAAAAGTTGGTTGAAAATACACTTACACTTACGAGCTTAGATGGTTCTCAAATGAATCAGGTCTCTGCATATAAATACTTAGGGACATGGTTGGATGATGAACTGTCTTTTAAATGCATTTTGGCAAACTGTAAACGGCTAAACATCAAGCTGGGCTTCCTCTATAGAAACAGGACATGTTTGTCCTCTACAAATAGAAGAGAAATTGTGCTACTTTTATGTCTGTTATAGATTATGGTGATATTATTTACATGCATGTTACGGCATCAACACTTAAATCGCTGGATGCTACTTATCATTGCACACTTAGGTTTATTACGGGTGTTAGCTACAGAACGTAACCACTGTGTTTTGTATCATAATGTGGGTTGGACTTCGCTGTTCGTGAGATGAGAACAACATGCTCTCATGTTTGTCTATAAAGCACTTCTGAATAAGCTACCTTCTTATTTATCATCACTCATCAATATTAGAATTAGAATTCCTAAAACCAGGTCTCAAGCACGGATTACACTTGAGGCCCATGTGATTTCCATAGAGTTGGGTTTGGCTGCACTCCTTGCCTCTGGAATAGATTGCAGACTAAACTTAAACTTTAGACTCTTGTCCCTCCTTTTTAAATATTTATTGTAGGATTTTTATTTTTGTATTGCTTGTAACTGTTTCGGGTAATGCAAGTTCTTGTGCTGTTAGTAGAATAACCTGTGTGTAAATGAAATTTGATGTTGTATTACATTTTTTTGTGTGTTATCTGTGTGGTTTTGTGTAGTTTCTTAATCACTGTAGCTAAACTGTATGTGTAAACATGTATACGCAGGACCCAGCTGTAAAAGAGACCTTGGTCTCAGTCTGTGTTCCTTGTTGAAATAAAGGTAGAATAATAAGAAAGAAAGAGAGAGGAGAGTGAGACTGCAGGAGGTCAGAGAGGGAGATGGATAGAGGGAGAGAGAGATTGAGAAAGGGGGAGGTCAGGAGAGAGAGGGGAAAGCGAGTGGAGAGAGTCATAAACTGACCCCTGCTGACAGAGGCCAGGAGAGGTGGGAGGTGGGGGGTCTGAGGGGGTAAGTGGTGGGAAAGAGGAGAGTGGGCTTTTGAAAGGTTTCTCTCTTTCTCATTTTGCTGTTCCTTCTCCAGCCTCTATGTCCAGATGGCCTCAAGGCCCCTACACACACACACACACACACACACACACACACACACACACACACACACACACACACACACACACACACACACACACACACACACACACACACACACCCTAAAAGAGGAGTTGAACCTGGTTGTCTCAATAATCTCAATAATCAATTCTCCCTCCACTTTGCAACTACTTACTACTTTTTAGCTACTTTGCAACTACTTATTATGTTAGCTAACCCGTCTCCTAAAGCTAACCTGAACCGTTTTAGCTAACTCCTAACCCTAACCTTAACCCTTAACGCCTAGAGCTAGCTAATGTTAGCTTTAGCCACCGAGCTAACGTTAGCAACAGTAAATTGGAATTCGTAAAATATCATCCGTTTTAGCAAATTCATAAAATATTGTACGTTTTGAAAACTCGTAACATATTGTACAAATTGCAATTGGTTACATATCATAGGAATGGATAGAGTAGAATACACTGAGAGAATGGGTTCAGAAAACAAGCATCTGGGTCTCAGTTTCAGCAGCAACTGGTAGATTCAAAAATACTCAGATCTGGTAGATTATTTAAGTGTTCAATAGGGGTTGAACAATAGTCCTATAAATCTACCCTAATTCTCACTAATCATGGAACTGTAGGACAACGGTCCAGCCATGGTGAACCGTGCGCCAGGCTCCAGGTTTAACCTGCTACATGTGGTCTGACTTCCATAGTGATTCAAATAGGCTACATGTCCCAAATGATTGAACAACGTTAGCCTAATGTGATCCACTAATGCTAGCAACCCTTGGGAACAACTACACAGACGTGACAGAGGAAAGAAAGGTACATGGAATGGAATGATGCCAAATGTAAGTTGCACATTGACGAAAACTAACACTAAAGAGACAGCTATAAATGTACGTGTGTATTATTGAAGGTGACTCCAGATAGTAGCAAATATTTAACATGATACAAATTGTAAAATAAACAGAGAACATCCCGGGTATTGGCTAGAATTAAATCATTCAAACCACATACATCAACATGACAAGTTCAGCCCTACAGAAGCCTAGGTTCAGGCCTACATAAGCCTAGGTTCAGGCCTACAGAAGCCAAGGTTCAGGCCTACAGAAGCCAAAGTTCAGGCCTACAGAAACCAAGGTTCAGGCCTACAGAAGCCAAGGTTCAGGCCTACAGAAGCCAAGGTTCAGGCCTACAGAAGCCAAGGTTCAGCCCTACAGAAGCCAAGGTTCAGGCCTACAGAAGCCAAAGTTCAGGCCTACAGAAGCCAAGGTTCAGGCCTACAGAAGCCAAGGTTCAGGCCTACAGAAGCCAAGGTTCAGGCCTACAGAAGCCTAGGTTCAGGCCTACAGAAGCCAAGGATCAGCCCTACAGAAGCCTAGGTTCAGGCCTACAGAAGCCAAGGTTCAGGCCTACAGAAGCCAAGGTTCAGGCCTACAGAAGCCAATGTTCAGGCCTACAGAAGCCTAGGTTCACCCCTAAAGAAGCCAAGATTCAGGCCTACAGAAGCCAAGGTTCAGGCCTACAGAAGCCAAGGTTCAGGCCTACAGGAGCCTAGGTTCAGCCCTACAGAAGCCAAGGTTCAGGCTGACAGAAGCCTGGGTTCAGCCCTACAGAAGCCAAGGTTCAGGCCTACAGAAGCGAAGGTTCAGCCCTACAGAAGCGAAGGTTCAGGCCTACAGAAGCCAAGGTTCAGGCCTACAGAAGCCAAGGTTTAGGCCTACAGAAGCCAAGGTTCAGCCCTACAGAAGCCAAGGTTCAGCCCTACAGAAGCCTAGGTTCAGGCCTACAGAAGCCAAGGTTAATCCCTACAGAAGCCTAGGTTCAGGTCTACAGAAGCAAAGGTTCAGGCCTACAGAAGCCAAGGTTCAGCCCTACAGAAGCCAAGGTTCAGGCCTACAGAAGCCAAGGTTCAGCCCTACAGAAGCCAAGGTTCAGGCCTACAGAAGCCAAGGTTCAGGCCTACAGAAGCCAAGGTTCAGCCCCACAGAAGCCTAGGTTCAGGCCTACAGAAGTCAAGGTTCAGCCCTACAGAAGCCTAGGTTCAGGCCTACAGAAGCCTAGGTTCAGGCCTACATAAGCCAAGGTTCAGGCCTACAGAAGCCAAAGTTCAGGCCTACAGAAGCCAAGGTTCAGGCCTACAGAAGCCAAGGTTCAGGCCTACAGAAGCCTAGGTTCAGGCCTACAGAAGCAAAGGTTCAGGCCTACAGAAGCCTAGGTTCAGCCCTACAGAAGCCTAGGTTAAGGCCTACAGAAGCCAAGGTTCAGGCCTACAGAAGCCAAGGTTCAGCCCTACAGAAGCCAAGGTTCAGGGTCTACAGAAGCCAAGGTTCAGGCCTACAGAAGCCAAGGTTCAGGCCTACAGAAGCCAAGGTTCAGCCCTACAGAAGCCAAGGTTCAGCCCTACAGAAGCCAAGGTTCAGGCCTACAGAAGCCAAGGTTCAGGCCTACAGAAGCCAAGGTTCAGCCCTACAGAAGCCAAGGTTCAGCCCTACAGAAGCCTAGGTTCAGGCCTACAGAAGCCAAGGTTCATCCCTACAGAAGAAAAGGTTCAGGCCTACAGAAGAAAAGGTTCAGCCCTACAGAAGCCTAGGTTCAGCCCTACAGAAGCCTAGGTTCAGGCCTACAGAAGCCTAGGTTCAGCCCTACAGAAGCCTAGGTTAAGGCCTACAGAAGCCAGTATTCCTATAGTCAGTACTCCTATAGTCAGTACTCCTATAGTCAGTACTCCTGTGTTCAGTCCTCCTGAAGTTAGTACGCCTGTAGTCAGTACTCCTGTAGTCAGTACTCCTATAGTCAGTACTCCTATAGTCAGTACTCCTATAGTCAGTACTCCTATAGTCAGTACTCCTGAAGTTAGTACTCCTATAGTCAGTACTCCTGTAGTCAGGACTCCTATAGTCAGTACTCCTATAGTCAGTACTCCTGAAGTTAGTACTCCTGAATTAGTACTCCTGTAGTCAGTACTCCTATAGTCAGTACTCCTGAAGTTACTACTCCTATGGTTAGTACTCCTGTAGTCAGTACTCCTGTAGTCAGTACTCCTATAGTCAGTACTCCTATAGTCAGTACTCCTATAGTCAGTACTCCTATAGTCAGTACTCCTGAAGTTAGTACTCCTATAGTCAGTACTCCTGTAGTCAGGACTCCTATAGTCAGTACTCCTATAGTCAGTACTCCTGAAGTTAGTACTCCTGAATTAGTACTCCTGTAGTCAGTACTCCTATAGTCAGTACTCCTGAAGTTAGTACTCCTGAATTAGTACTCCTATAGTCAGTACTCCTATAGTCAGTACTCCTATAGTCAGTACTCCTGAAGTTAGTACTCCTATAGTCAGTACTCTTATAGTCAGTACTCCTATAGTCAGTACTCCTATAGGCAGTACTCCTGAAGTTAGTACTCCTGTAATCAGTACTCCTATAGTCAGTACTCCTATAGTCAGTACTCCTATAGTCAGTACTCCTATAGTCAGTACTCCTATAGTCAGTACTCCTATAGTCAGTACTCCTATAGTCAGTACTCCTACAGTCAGTACTCCTATAGTCAGTACTCCTATAGTCAGTACTCCTATAGTCCGTACTCCTATAGTCAGTACTCCTGTAGTCAGCACTCCTATAGTCAGTACTCCTATAGTCAGTACTCCTATAGTCAGTACTCCTATAGTCAGTACTCCTGTAGTCAGTACTCCTATAGTCAGTACTCCTATAGTCAGTACTCCTGTGTTCAGTCCTCCTGTACAGTATGTAGAGGAGGAGCAGGAACAAAAAGCAAGGGAGTGATGTATGACTCAAGGAGTCTGGAGCAGGTAGGTAGGGAGAGGGGTGGTGAGGGGGCAACTCCCTCCTGAACATCACCCCACACACATATACACACTCATTTTGTCTCTCTCACACACCCACACCCACACACACATGCAGTTCACACACACACCCACACAGTTACACACAGACATATGAACATTGAGCGCACATACCTCACACACACATGCACACACGCCCACACACACGCCCCCACACACACACACACACACACACACACACACACATGCAGATGATATTAGAGGTCAGGGTTATAATTTATAATTAGCTGTCAGGGTCAGGAGTGGAGCAGGAGAATAGGGGTGGGGGCTTCAGGGAAAAGAGAGAGATTTTGATAAACTCCCATATCTCCTGGGTGAAATACCACGGTGTGACATCACAGCATCAAGATTTGTGACCTGTTGCCACATGAAAAGGGCAACCAGTGAAGAACAAACACTATTGTAAAAACATTTTTTTATTTGTACTATTTGTACATTGTTACAACACTGTATATAGACATCATATGACATTTGAAATGACTTTATTATTTTGGAACTTTTGTAGTGTAATGTTTACTGTTCATTTGTTATTATTTATTTCACTTTGGATTATTATCTATTTCACTTGAATTGAATAGAATTAAGAAAGAGGTTGAAAGAAAGAGTTAGAGGTAGAAAGGACTGGGGGGGTGTGGTAGAGTGCTTTTAGGAGAGATATGGTATTGGGGATGGTGTGGGGATGGATTGGGGATGGTTTGGGGATGGCTTGGGGATGGTGTGAGGGGGTGGAGGCTTGTGGGATCGGGGAAATGGTGTGATATAGAACAGAGAGAGAGAGGGAGGAGGTTAGTGGCGGGCGGATGGAGTGATGTAGAGACTGTGGGAGGTTGTGGTGGGGGACTGAGTGCGGAGGGCAGTTGTCAGGGGGATATGGGTGTGGTATACAGTTAGAGAACAGACAGGAAGTAGCAGTAGGGAAAGAGGAAGTGTTCCGCCCCCACAGTGCTCTGAGGCTTTGCTGTTTCAATCTGCATTGACCTCGCCTGCATATGGACACACACACACACACACACACACACACACACACACACACACACAAAACTCGGGCGAGGCTGACCTAGCTTGCTGAATTCAGCGTTCCACAAAACAAGGAAGCCAAGGTCTGTAAATAGAGCTCAAATACCCACCCATCACCCATCACCCACAGACCTGACCAGACCTGACCTGCTTAGACCTGACCAGACCTGACCTGACCTGACCTGCTTAGACCTGACCAGACCTGACCTGGCCTGACCGCCATCACAACGGGCTCCCGTGTGGCGCAGTGGTCTAAGGCACTGCATCTCAGTGCAAGAGGCATCACTACAGTCCCTGGTTTGATTTCAGGCTGTATCACATCCGGGTGTGATTGGGAGTCCCATAGCTTGACGCACAATTGGCCCAGTGTCATCTGGGGTAGGCCGTCGTTGTAAATAAGAATTTGTTCTTAACTAACTTGGGTAGTTAAATAAAAATAAATTATAGTCATAACATATGACCTAGTTTCAATCTGACCTTTGACCCCTCTGAAAGAGATCCCTGGTGTCATCTGGGGGGTCAACATCTTCAGCTCGGATCAACTGACTCTACAAATAAACTAATCAAGCATTTAGTTGGACGGTGTATACCATGGGTATCCTGTACATACGAATAACAAAACTTGAAACTTGTGTTGTTTTAAAAGAGTATGGAAACCAGTGCATCACTACTCTGGCTGTACATCCAGAGATTTGTTTGTTTCCTGAACTCACCTGTAAATTTTTTAAATATGAAACAGCTCTTTTCAACCTGTTATTTATATTTGTATGAAATAATCTATTTATTTATCTATCTATCTATTTACGTAAAATTATTCATTTAAATGTGTAATTTAGCTGAACTGTTGGTGCCCGTTCTCCTTCAACAACCAGTCGCCTCATGCCCATTGTCATTTACTCAGATTAGTGGGGATACGACTCCCTCTAGAGGTTTAAAGGACAATGTACATCTAGTCGGTGGAGTAGAGCCTGGATACAGTAAATGGATGGTGAAAATCAAAAGGAAACCATAAAGAACTTCACCTCAATCATCTAGAGAGGAAAGAGGTCAGAGCCCAACTTCTAGGTAATAATAAAAGAAGAAGAAACAACTTCATTTTTAGGCTATTTATGGTTTACAGTCTCAAAAGAATGTACTTATAATGTGTTTAGGTAGGAGCATTAAAAACAATACATTTGTATTATAACATTAATAAACATTAGTAGATGCTTATCAAAACATGTGTACATTCTTACTGCTGCTGTCCCATGCATCATCTTGTTCTGATCTGCTCTGATCCAGTCTGATCTGGTCTGGACGAGTCTGATCTGGTCTGGACGAGTCTGATCTGCTCTGGACCAGTCTGATCTGGTCTGGACCAGTCTGGGCCGGTCTAAGCACAGTAAAGACGTTGCTAGTTTTTCTGCTTTTCTTCACAGTACTGGGACAATGTGAGACAGTGTTTCATGGGCTGACGAACCTGAGATTGAGTCTAATGTCACCATTCTCAAGTTGGACAGTCCTGGAAAGAACCGCTCCAGATACTTCTTTGGAGATGCATGGTGCAACTGGTCCAAACTAGGTCCAAACGGGGCTCTAGAAAACAGCCATGGTGGTGCATCTGGTCCAGTTGCAATAGGGAGAAAATATGTTCTGTTAGTCTACATTTGAAACATTTTTGAATTGCAGTAAGTCTTTGAGCTATTCAAATGAGACTTTTGATAGGCTTCTTCAGGTGTATACAGTCCTTCACACCTTTCAGGAGAAAGAAATCTATTGACAGACAGACCAACACACAGGCAGACATTACCATTGGTATATGTCTCTATTACGCAGAGACATTTTGTATTGGAGGAGAAAGGATAGGTTGGAAGAGAGGCCCTGGGTCTTTGTACATTAAAACCACTCAGAGGACAAATTAAAGTATTGTCTGTTCAAGCCTAATGCATTCACTGGCTCTCACACCAACACAAACACAAGTCACCGAACCCTGGCCTGACCATGATAGGGGCGCGGTGCAAGTTACATCTGTGTTTTATTAACACACACTTACATAGCCTACACACACCTTCATGAACACACAAAACACAGAAACACATTCATAGCCTACACACACCTCCATGAACACACAAAACACAGAAACAACACAGTAGGAGATTCTTACTGCTGCTGTCCCATGCACCATCTTGTTCTGGATCTGCTCTGATCCAGTCTAGACCAGTCTGGTCTGGACCAGTCTAATCTGGTCTGGACCAGTCTAATCTGGTCTGGACCAGGCTGGGCCGGTCTAAGCACAATAAAGACGTTGCTTTTCTTCGCAGTACTGGGCCAATGTGAGACAGTGTTTCATGGGCTGACGAACCGGAGTTTGAGGACAAATTAAAGTCTTGTCTGTTCAAGCAGAAAAACACAAACACATTCATAGCCTACACACACCTCCATGAACACATAAAACACACAAACACACAAACAGAAACTACTCTATCCTCTGTCATTCTGGCTCTTTCTACCTTTCAAACTATTCAGAAATATCTAGGTGTATAAATAATTGACTTTGTGGGATGCATCAGCATCACTGAACACCGTCTCACAGACTCAGACCGCACCACTTTAGCATTAGCCACCCAGATACAAACACCCTGCCAGCGAACACATTAACCAAACTAACAACAATCCTACAAGTCAGTCTGTTTGTTTCCTCCTGCGTTCCCTTTTATAGCAAAAGGAGAAACAAGGTAAGAGTGCCAAGTCAAGCCTGTAAGACGGCTTTGAGACTCCCCACTCCACTACTTACCCACGTGGCAGATCTTCTTTCTCCTGGATCCCGACAGCTACCCCATAAAACCATCTACAGACTTCACTAGTAGTCACTATGCTACTCATCTAAAAAATGTTTTATTCGCTCACTGTCCTGTCTTTTCAACTCTTGTCACAGCAAAAATCTGCACCTCCAAAGGGCAATGGCAAGCCTATACTTTGAGTGTGAAATAAACCAGCAGGTTCGCATTTGAATGCAAAGGCTAGAATGAGACCAACAGGTTACAGTTGAAGACTGGATTCACAGGGTAGCTAGGAGGTCTTATAGCTACCCTGCTACTGCATTTGTGACCTCATCAGGCTCCTGTACTGCCAGTGGGGACACAAAGCACCCGCCAAACACTCACACACAGACAAACACACCTCTTTCCTGTTTGTGACTGGTGCTGGTTGTGATACATTTTCCATTACATCTCAATAGATGCTGTATGTTAAAAACCTATAATCTACACAAATAAATAATTACACATTACACAACGACATATTTCAGCTATAGTACTGGTATGTATATGGTTTATTTGATTGTGGTCTGCAGAATCATGAAACCATTATGTGACAAAGTTTTAAAAGCTCAGATCAAGCTTAAATTTAATTTAATTTCCATAAATCAATTTAAATGTAGAGTAAAATTCTAAACACATTCCATTTCAAATGCATATTAGCCTATGCAACCTTTAAAATTCCCAAATGTAATAACCTGATCAGAAATAAAAAGAGAATTTCATAAAGCTCTTAAATCTGTTCTAGGAATAATATTAACCTACACAATGTTGCGCCATTTGTCAGACAGCCCTACCTTGCAACCCTGGCGTGAGAGTTTTACCTCTGCAGCAGACAGGTGTCTTGGTGACTGTCCTCACAACCATGATCCATCTTTCCAGGGCACCGCGGCAGCGCTCATTAGAACTGCAGGCCTATTCTGAATGGTAATTTTTTTTTCTTTAATAGCCCAGTAGCCTACCGTTTAAGTCAGTGTCATCCTATATTTACCCCACCGCCTTCTTGGCGTCAGCGGTGGGTTAGTGATGAAAGTGATGGAAGATATCAAGGTTAGTTTCCATGAGAAGAGGACAACCACCATATCCTTCCTGTACATTTTCTCCGTCTCTCTCGTCTCTATGTTGCAGACAAAGCACAAATTAAATGTAGGTCTAGGTGGTGTAGCCTACGCCGATATCACTAGGAAACATTAAGCATGACAACAACAGTTGAAAGGCCTCATTATGATAGGCAGCATAGGCCCAGAATCATACGCAGACAGAGGAACCTTCATAAATAAAGTGCTGATGTTTAAGGACAATGAAAGCGGTCAAGGCTAACCGAGCTGCGGGGCATGGGTGGAGGAGCCACTCATAGGTAGACTAGCAGGTAGATCAGGATGTGGGAGTATATTTAGGCCTTGCTGTGAAAAGAGGACTAAGTGTTAACAATTTGCAAGACTGTGGTTTGGTCAGTAGCTACAAAGCAGAGGGGAAACCAGAGAGTTAAAAAGTTACGCCTACACAATTTTCCGGTAAAGTGTTCCTTGAAAGAAGGCACTTTCTATGAGCAGAGAGAATGAACAATATGGCTGTGTATTTTTTGGATTGCATTCTGAAAGGTTAATAATTAAGCTCTGATAAATAAATAAAAAAGTGTGTTTTGCAATTAGCTCTTATTGAATGTGGGTCACCCTCAAAAAACATAATTCAAACAACCAAAAATAGAACATTTTACAAACAAACATTCACATTACAAAAAGTACAACATTTTCTATTACAACTGTCCCACAACAACATTGGCATAAAACTCAAATAGAAATATACAAAAACTGTCCTTTGTAAATCTTTGACTAATTTTCTGTATCTCAGTGAAATTCAAGGTGCTCTAGTACTCCAGGGTGTCTTCTTTGGTCCCCAGAATAAGGGGGTGTACGTAGCTGCCCAGTGGGGTAAAAAGCACATTCCTCAATCATCCTCCAAACGGTGCTCCCCTGAATCATTCAAATGGGTCTGCCCATTGTCCCATCAGTAACTGGGCTCATCCATCTCCTCATCGCTCCATTCTGGGGGTGCGTCCGTGCCAAAGTACCGGTCACCGAAATTTCCTTCACACAAGGGACAAAGAACAGTAGAGATTAGAGTTTGAAGCAGAGCATGCACACGTGCGCGCAGACACACTCACGGAAAGTACCGTTCTCACCTATGCCGGGTATGATGTGGAAGAGGTCGTTGACCTTCTTGTCGACGGCGGTGGTGATGATTTGGACCTGAGGGAAGGCGTAGGCCACAGAGTGAACCCCCATCTCAGCCATCAGCAGAGACACCAACAGGATCTTATCCTCCTGGACATCATGGTCCTACACAAGACACAGACATGGAGAGAGATGCATCATCAGATTCCATCAGAATCACCTACCAGTAGGACTCGTATGGCCATCATGCCAGCAGCCTCAGTACACACGGTACAGTCCATCAGAATCACCTACCAGTAGGACTCGTACGTATGGCCATCATGGCAGCAGCCCCAGTACACACGGTGCAGTCCATCAGAAACACCTACCAGTAGGACTCGTAAGGCCATCATGGCAGCAGCCCCAGTAGACACGGTGCAGTCCATCAGAATCACCTGCCAGTAGGACTCATACGTATGGCCATCATGGCAGCAGCCTCAGTACACATGGTGCAGTCCATCAGAATCACCTACCAGTAGGACTCGTACGTATGGCCATCATGGCAGCAGCCTCAGTACACATGGTGCAGTCCATCAGAATCACCTACCAGTAGGACTCGTACGTATGGCCATCATGGCAGCAGCCCCAGTACACACGGTGCAGTCCATCAGAATCATCTGCCAGTAGGACTCGTACGTATGGCCATCATGGCAGCAGCCTCAGTACACATGGTGCAGTCCATCAGAATCACCTACCAGTAGGACTCGTACGTATGGCCATCATGCCAGCAGCCCCAGTAGACACGGTGCAGTCCATCAGAATCACCTGCCAGTAGGACTCGTACGGCCATCATGGCAGCAGCCCCAGTAGACACGGTGCAGTCCATCAGAATCACCTACCAGTAGGACTCGTAAGGCCATCATGGCAGCAGCCCCAGTAGACACGGTGCAGTCCATCAGAATCACCTGCCAGTAGGACTCATACGTATGGCCATCATGGCAGCAGCCTCAGTACACATGGTGCAGTCCATCAGAATCACCTGCCAGTAGGACTCGTACGGCCATCATGCCAGCAGCCCCAGTAGACACGGTGCAGTCCATCAGAATCACCTACCAGTAGGACTCGTAAGGCCATCATGGCAGCAGCCCCAGTAGACACGGTGCAGTCCATCAGAATCACCTGCCAGTAGGACTCATACGTATGGCCATCATGGCAGCAGCCTCAGTACACATGGTGCAGTCCATCAGAATCACCTACCAGTAGGACTCGTACGTATGGCCATCATGGCAGCAGCCTCAGTACACATGGTGCAGTCCATCAGAATCACCTACCAGTAGGACTCGTACGTATGGCCATCATGGCAGCAGCCCCAGTACACACGGTGCAGTCCATCAGAATCATCTGCCAGTAGGACTCGTACGTATGGCCATCATGGCAGCAGCCTCAGTACACATGGTGCAGTCCATCAGAATCACCTACCAGTAGGACTCGTACGTATGGCCATCATGCCAGCAGCCCCAGTAGACACGGTGCAGTCCATCAGAATCACCTGCCAGTAGGACTCGTACGGCCATCATGGCAGCAGCCCCAGTAGACACGGTGCAGTCCATCAGAATCACCTACCAGTAGGACTCGTAAGGCCATCATGGCAGCAGCCCCAGTAGACACGGTGCAGTCCATCAGAATCACCTGCCAGTAGGACTCATACGTATGGCCATCATGGCAGCAGCCTCAGTACACATGGTGCAGTCCATCAGAATCACCTGCCAGTAGGACTCGTACGGCCATCATGCCAGCAGCCCCAGTAGACACGGTGCAGTCCATCAGAATCACCTACCAGTAGGACTCGTAAGGCCATCATGGCAGCAGCCCCAGTAGACACGGTGCAGTCCATCAGAATCACCTGCCAGTAGGACTCATACGTATGGCCATCATGGCAGCAGCCTCAGTACACATGGTGCAGTCCATCAGAATCACCTACCAGTAGGACTCGTACGTATGGCCATCATGGCAGCAGCCTCAGTACACATGGTGCAGTCCATCAGAATCACCTACCAGTAGGACTCGTACGTATGGCCATCATGGCAGCAGCCCCAGTACACACGGTGCAGTCCATCAGAATCATCTGCCAGTAGGACTCGTACGTATGGCCATCATGGCAGCAGCCTCAGTACACATGGTGCAGTCCATCAGAATCACCTACCAGTAGGACTCGTACGTATGGCCATCATGCCAGCAGCCCCAGTAGACACAGTGCAGTCCATCAGAATCACCTGCCAGAAGGACTCGTACGGCCATCATGGCAGCAGCCCCAGTAGACACGGTGCAGTCCATCAGAATCACCTACCAGTAGGACTCGTACGTATGGCCATCATGCCAGCAGCCCCAGTAGACACGGTGCAGTCCATCAGAATCACCTACCAGTAGGACTCGTACGGCCATCATGGCAGCAGCCCCAGTAGACACGGTGCAGTCCATCAGAATCACCTACCAGTAGGACTCGTACGTATGGCCATCATGCCAGCAGCCCCAGTAGACACGGTGCAGTCCATCAGAATCACCTACCAGTAGGACTCGTACGGCCATCATGGCAGCAGCCCCAGTACACACGGTGCAGTCCATCAGAATCATCTGCCAGTAGGACTCGTACGTATGGCCATCATGGCAGCAGCCTCAGTACACATGGTGCAGTCCATCAGAATCACCTACCAGTAGGACTCGTACGTATGGCCATCATGCCAGCAGCCCCAGTAGACACGGTGCAGTCCATCAGAATCACCTGCCAGTAGGACTCGTACGGCCATCATGGCAGCAGCCCCAGTAGACACGGTGCAGTCCATCAGAATCACCTACCAGTAGGACTCGTAAGGCCATCATGGCAGCAGCCCCAGTAGACACGGTGCAGTCCATCAGAATCACCTGCCAGTAGGACTCATACGTATGGCCATCATGGCAGCAGCCTCAGTACACATGGTGCAGTCCATCAGAATCACCTGCCAGTAGGACTCGTACGGCCATCATGCCAGCAGCCCCAGTAGACACGGTGCAGTCCATCAGAATCACCTACCAGTAGGACTCGTAAGGCCATCATGGCAGCAGCCCCAGTAGACACGGTGCAGTCCATCAGAATCACCTGCCAGTAGGACTCATACGTATGGCCATCATGGCAGCAGCCTCAGTACACATGGTGCAGTCCATCAGAATCACCTACCAGTAGGACTCGTACGTATGGCCATCATGGCAGCAGCCTCAGTACACATGGTGCAGTCCATCAGAATCACCTACCAGTAGGACTCGTACGTATGGCCATCATGGCAGCAGCCCCAGTACACACGGTGCAGTCCATCAGAATCATCTGCCAGTAGGACTCGTACGTATGGCCATCATGGCAGCAGCCTCAGTACACATGGTGCAGTCCATCAGAATCACCTACCAGTAGGACTCGTACGTATGGCCATCATGCCAGCAGCCCCAGTAGACACAGTGCAGTCCATCAGAATCACCTGCCAGAAGGACTCGTACGGCCATCATGGCAGCAGCCCCAGTAGACACGGTGCAGTCCATCAGAATCACCTACCAGTAGGACTCGTACGTATGGCCATCATGCCAGCAGCCCCAGTAGACACGGTGCAGTCCATCAGAATCACCTACCAGTAGGACTCGTACGGCCATCATGGCAGCAGCCCCAGTAGACACGGTGCAGTCCATCAGAACACCTACCAGTAGGACTCGTACGTATGGCCATCATGCCAGCAGCCCCAGTAGACACGGTGCAGTCCATCAGAATCACCTACCAGTAGGACTCGTACGGCCATCATGGCAGCAGCCCCAGTAGACACGGTGCAGTCCATCAGAATCACCTACCAGTAGGACTCGTACGTATGGCCATCATGGCAGCAGCCCCAGTAGACACGGTGCAGTCCATCAGAATCACCTACCAGTAGGACTCGTACGTATGGCCATCATGGCAGCAGCCCCAGTAGACACGGTGCAGTCCATCAGAATCACCTACCAGTAGGACTCGTACGGCCATCATGGCAGCAGCCCCAGTAGACACGGTGCAGTCCATCAGAATCACATGGTCCTCACCAATGTCCTTAGGCAGACGCAGATAATGCAGCTGAGAGAGAGGGAGGGACAGGAAGGAAAGAGGGGATGAAGGGAAGAATGAAAGACAGACAAAAAGGCTATAACTATGCCTCCAACTTTTCCCTGGTCAGGTCCAGTGCAGTCCAGTCCTACTCAAAGCTTCAAGCATGTGTGTTTTCCAGATCCATACCTCTGGTTCTCCTGTGTCCTGGTTGGTCTGGATCAGGATCTTACCGATGCGGACATCTTTACACACCGCCCGGAGAGCTGGCTCCATGGTCTCTCCTGCTCGCAGGATGGACACTCCAGTGATCTATGGAAAACCAGAAGAGAAACCAGGTTCATGGATTTCTAACTTCTGACTGACAACTGAGTACAGTACATTTAATTTCTGACTGACAACTGAGTACAGTACATTTAATTTCTGACTGACAACTGAGTACAGTACATTTAACTTCTGACTGACAACTGAGTACAGTACATTTAACAACAAGAACATGACAGCAGTAATACTATACTGTTCATCATGACAACAGGACACAGTACATTTAACAACAAGAACATGACAGCAGTAATACTATACTGTTCATCATGACAACAGGACACAGGACTGAGGTAACATCTAATAACAGATGCAATGTGCTATTATATAAAGCTCATTTGAATCACACAGATTGAGTTTTCTGATCAGAGGGAACTAGCCGGCTGAAATGGAGAGATAGAAACAAGTGAATAGGAAGGAGAAAGTGAGAGAGAGAAAGTGAGAGAGATGGATAGAAATGAAGAAAAAGAAAGCTCAACTCACCCTCTTCCCGTGGAAAGTCCTGCCTTCATAGTCCTCTCCCTGCGGTGTTTGAACTATATGGCTCTGTGGAGAGAGAGAGAGAGAGAGAGAGGAGGATGAACTTATGAGTACAGACCTCAAGACAACGAACCCATGGTGTGTGTTCAGTTGGCCACACTAAACAATCAATAAAACACTTCTTTACACCAACAGCTCTAGCTTTAGTGGGTGGTACATACACAGTGTACTGTAGTTGCTGTGCGATTCAAGTGATATGGTGTGTTTGTGCAGTCGCGGTATGTGTGTGTCTTTTTGGTTTTATAGTGAGAACTTTCCACTGCGGTGGATTGACAGTTTCCATACTCCAGAGGCCAGACTCTCTCTTTCTCTTCTTTTTCTCTCTCTCGCACCATCTCGCAATCTTGACCTCTCATGCTCTTTCCGTCTCTTACACTCTCTTTCCATCTTTCTTACCCCCATTTTTCCATCACTCAATTCTTCTCCCTCTATCTTTTCATCTCTTTCTAAATGAAACTACATTCAAATATGCTCTTTGTGTATGAAGGTTAAGGTACAGTAGAACAGAGCAGTCTTTCTATCTCTCTGTCTCTCTGTCATACGTACCTCTGAGGGAAGAAAGGAAAGCGCTCGTTCAATCAGCAGACGCATCAGTCTCTTCGAGTAGAAGATGAACTCATCCCTGCTTGTCTCTTTGTTTCTGGGCAGAAGAAGTAGGACAGTCAGGGACCATACAGATAAAAGACAGTCAGGGACCATACAGATAAAAGACAGTCAGGGACCATACAGATAAAAGACAGTCAGGGACCATACAGATAAAAAACACTCAGGGACCAAACAGATAAAAGACAGTCAGGGACCATACAGATAAAAGACAGTCAGGGGCCAGACAAATAAAAAAACACTCAGGGACCGACAAATAAAAAACAGTCAGAGACCAGACAGATAAAAGGAATTCAGGGTCCAGACAGATAAAAGACAGTCAGGGACCAGACAAATAAAAGGAATTCAGGGTCCAGACAGATAAAAGACAGTCAGGGACCAGACAAATAAAAAACAGTCAGAGACCAGACAGATAAAAGGCAGTCAGGGACCGACAGATAAAAGACAGTCAGAGACCCTACAGATAAAAGACAGTCAGAGACCCAACAGATAAAAGAGAGTCAGGGATCGACAGATAAAAGACAGTCAGAGACCCTACAGATAAAAGAGAGTCAGAGACCAGACAGATAAAAGACAGTCAGAGACCCAACAGATAAAAGAGAGTCAGAGACCAGACAGATAAAAGACAGTCAGAGACCAGACAGATAAAAGATGGTCAGGGACCAGACAGATAAAGACAGTCAGGGGGCAGACAGATGAGACAGTCAGAGACCAGACAGATAAAGACAGTCAGGGGGCAGACAGATGAGACAGTCAGAGACCAGACAGATATAAGACAGTCAGGGGGCAGACAGATGAAACAGTCAGTGGCCAGACATATAAAAGTGGGTCAGGGGACCAGACAGTAAAAAACAGTCAGGGACCAGATAAAAACAGTCAGGGACCAGACAGATAAAAGACAGTCAGGGACCAGACAGATAAATACAGTCAAGGACCAGACAGATAAAAGAGAGTCCAGGATCAGACAGGTAAAAGAGAGTCCAGGATCAGACAGATAAAAGAGAGTCCAGGATCAGACAGACAAAAGAGAGTCCAGGATCAGATAGATAAAAGACAGTCAAAAAAAATAGACACTATGGGCCATATAGTTGCACTCAACCCACATTGTGGAAGTGAATGTTTGCTACAGTATGTTTATGCTCTGACCTACCTGTGTTATTATCTGACTCTAGATCAGTTAGACGGTTTATTGAGTAGTGTGTAGTGCAGTGGTTATTACTGATACCTGATGATGGTGTGCATCCCATGACCTGGGCTGTGTTAGTAAAATACCTGACTAGTATTATAGTGGGTCATTCTACATTAGTTCTTGAGGTAGTTATAGTAGCAGTATAGCGGGTCGTTCTACATTAGTTCTAGAGGTAGTTCTACTAGTAGTATAGTGAGTCATTCTACATTAGTTCAAGAGGTAGTCGTTTTACAGTATCCAGTGTGTATACAGTATGTACCGTGTACACAGTATGCAGTGTGTATACAGCATGCAGTGTGTATACCGTATGCAGTGTGTATACCTTATTATGGTGTGCATTCCCCTGACCTGGGGTGTACTCTCCAGAACACTCAGGGTCTGGGGGAGGGGCTGGGCCTGGTGGGCAGAGGCAAGGGCCGCCCTGTAACCACAGCAACCAGGAAAAGAAAGGGCGGGTGGATGTAAGAGCACTGGAATAGGCGGCAGGGTGCATACATACAGTCACAGGCTTGAAACACACACATACACAATAAGCAGACACCAGCGCACACGCACACGCACACACATACACACACATATCTTAAACAGTATTCATCACACTGGTGTTAATATTGATTAGTGGGTAGTAGAATTCTAAAAAACACACAATATAAACACACTAGATTAAAATAGGCAGAGCAGATACAGGTCAGTTAAAATCACTGAACCGATACTGTACTGTCTGCCTTAGTGGGATTATACAACAGCTTTAAGAGACAATCACAGAGAGCGTTTGACGTTTTTAGCTACTGTTTTGGTCTCAATGCAGTTAGATTCTACAGTGAGTGCTGAAAGACTAATTCATTCAACATTGATCAATGTGCAATAAATGAAAGTGAAACTAGTCAGGAAACGTTGGATCAAGTGTCCTTCGGTACTAATGGTGGTGTAAACACAGTGATTTGGTTCTGATTCATTTGAGACTCTCAACACGTAATCTGAGGTTCATGAAGAAAGCCGTGTTCTCTTAGTGTTGTTATAATCCCATGTGATTCATGGGTTTCCACACATACAAACACACATATAAACACAAACACACATACAAACACAAACACACATATAAACACAAACACACGTTTTGTTCTTCTATCCATGTGGGGATCTAAAATGAATTTCCATTCAAAATCCTAGTTCCCCTAACCCTTATCCTTACCATAACCTTAACCCTTCACACTAACCCTTATCCTTACCATAACCTTAACCCTTATCCTTACCATAACCTTAACCCTTCACACTAACCCTTATCCTTACCATAACCTTAACCCTTCACACTAACCCTTATCCTTACCATAACCTTAACCCTTCACACTAACCCTTATCCTTACCATAACCTTAACCCTTCACACTAACCCTTATCCATACCATAACCTTAACCCTTCACACTAACCCTTATCCTTACCATAACCTTAACCCTTCACACTAACCCTTATCCTTACCATAACCTTAACCCTTCACACTAACCCTTATCCTTACCATAACCTTAACCCTTCACACTAACCCTTATCCTTACCATAACCTTAACCCTTCACACTAACCCTTATCCTTACCATAACCTTAACCCTTCACACTAACCCTTATCCATACCATAACCTTAACCCTTCACACTAACCCTTATCCATACCATAACCTTAACCCTTCACACTAACCCTTATCCTTACCATAACCTTAACCCTTCACACTAACCCTTATCCTTACCATAACCTTAACCCTTCACACTAACCCTTATCCTTACCATAACCTTAACCCTTCACACTAACCCTTATCCTTACCATAACCTTAACCCTTCACACTAACCCTTATCCTTACCATAACCTTAACCCTTCACACTAACCCTTATCCATACCATAACCTTAACCCTTCACACTAACCCTTATCCTTACCATAACCTTAACCCTTCACACTAACCCTTATCCTTACCATAACCTTAACCCTTCACACTAACCCTTATCCTTACCATAACCTTAACCCTTCACACTAACCCTTATCCTTACCATAACCTTAACCCTTCACACTAACCCTTATCCTTACCATAACCTTAACCCTTCACACTAACCCTTATCCTTACCATAACCTTAACCCTTCACACTAACCCTTATCCTTACCACAACCTTAACCCTTCACACTAACCCTTATCCTTACCATAACCTTAACCCTTCACACTAACCCTTATCCTTACCACAACCTTAACCCTTCACACTAACCCTTATCCTTACCATAACCCTTCACACTAACCCTTATCCTTACCATAACCTTAACCCTTCACACTAACCCTTATCCTTACCATAACCTTAACCCTTCACACTAACCCTTATCCTTACCATAACCTTAACCCTTCACACTAACCCTTATCCTTACCATAACCTTAACCCTTCACACTAACCCTTATCCTTACCATAACCTTAACCCTTCACACTAACCCTTATCCTTACCATAACCTTAACCCTTCACACTAACCCTTATCCTTACCATAACCTTAACCCTTCACACTAACCCTTATCCTTACCATAACCTTAACCCTTCACACTAACCCTTATCCTTACCATAACCTTAACCCTTCACACTAACCCTTATCCTTACCATAACCTTAACCCTTCACACTAACCCTTATCCTTACCATAACCTTAACCCTTCACACTAACCCTTATCCATACCATAACCTTAACCCTTCACACTAACCCTTATCCTTACCATAACCTTAACCCTTCACACTAACCCTTATCCTTACCATAACCTTAACCCTTCACACTAACCCTTATCCTTACCATAACCTTAACCCTTCACACTAACCCTTATCCTTACCATAACCTTAACCCTTCACACTAACCCTTATCCTTACCACAACCTTAACCCTTCACACTAACCCTTATCCTTACCATAACCTTAACCCTTCACACTAACCCTTATCCTTACCATAACCTTAACCCTTCACACTAACCCTTACCATAACCTTAACCCTTCACACTAACCCTTATCCTTACCATAACCTTAACCCTTCACACTAACCCTTATCCTTACCATAACCTTAACACTAACCCTTATCCTTACCATAACCTTAACCCTTATCCTTACCACAACCTTAACCCATATCCTTACCATAACCTTAACCCTTCACACTAACCCTTATCCTTACCATAACCTTAACCCTTCACACTAACCCTTATCCTTACCATAACCTTAACCCTTCACACTAACCCTTATCCTTACCATAACCTTAACCCTTCACACTAACCCTTATCCTTACCATAACCTTAACCCTTCACACTAACCCTTATCCTTACCATAACCTTAACCCTTCACACTAACCCTTATCCTTACCATAACCTTAACCCTTCACACTAACCCTTATCCTTACCATAACCTTAACCCTTCACACTAACCCTTATCCTTACCACAACCCTTATCCTTACCATGTCCCCACGAGAATGTTCATTGTTTTACTATCCTTGTGGGGATTTTGGGGCATTTTAGGTCCACGCAAGGATAGAAGAACCAACCAACCCACACACACCCACACCAACTCAAAGAAAGCACAACTACTCAATTCAGATCAACACAGGCTGATTCAAAGAAAAAACAATCAAACTAGGTTTTGGACTAGAATCTGACTTTAAAACATACAACACAATGAGTTCTGGGCTGCGTTCAGTACAAAGAGACGTAATGCAATATTCAACTAAATGGAAACAGTGCTGTGCTGAACAACCAGTTGAAAAACGGGGAGCGGTTGGGTTGGTGGTTGGGGAATGCTATCAGCATGGCTTCTGCCCTTTAAATACGTCACATATTGCTTCAAGCCACATACCACCACACCCACCAAACGGAGCAAACGTCCCTCAAAGTCTGTTCAAGAACGTTGAAGAGCACTTTGGGGAAACGTGTCGTTCAGTACAAGCGCAACGTTACACAACGCAGCAAATCTTTAAGCAAACTGAACAAACCCCTGATCTTGCCAAAGATTAGAATTGAGGTCATGCAAGCTTTTGAGTTGAGTGGTATCACATTAAATCCCCACACTTTGAGATATAAAGACCAAGCTGTGATACTAAAAACAGAACTCATATGGGATACCGAACTTTAAAAGAAAGAAAATACACACACAGATAAATCATAAGCAAATCTGCTCACATATCCCAGCGCAGTTTCCTCTATGGGGAGAAGAGAGACACACACCGCCAGAGACACACACCGCCAGAGACACACACCGCCAGAGACACACACCGACAGAGACACACACCGACAGAGACACACACCGCCAGAGACACACACCGCCAGAGACACACACCGACAGAGACACACACCGACAGAGACACACACCGCCAGAGACACACACCGCCAGAGACACACACCGACAGAGACACACACCGCCAGAGACACACACCGCCAGAGACACACACCGCCAGAGACACACACCGCCAGAGACACACACCGACAGAGACACACACCGACAGAGACACACAATGACAGAGACACACACCGACAGAGACACACAATGACAGAGACACACACCGACAGAGACACACAATGACAGAGACACACAACGACGACAACAGAAAAGAGGAAGAAAATAAAAGAAACAGACAACATCGGGTAAATAAAGGGATGGATAAAGATATGATCATGTGATACAGTGATGTGTGTGACAGCTGAATCCACTGTGAGCAATCCTCACAATTCCTTACACCAAGACAAATTGCCATACAAAGTTGCTATAAATAGTCTTTTTCATGAACTTACAAATAATAGTTCAACACGGTTAGTCCACTTAGTAAACAATGGTCACTACAATTCCGTCAGCGGTTGTGGCATTGTGTGTCGTGTGTGTACACGTGGGCTGCTCTCAGGGTGGCTTCAGCTGTCACACCTACACTGTGTCTTTGCAGTACAGAGGTAAAGCACAGAGGACTCACAGCTCAAAGGCCCTGATACATCCTGTGTCTAAAGACAGACACCAAACACACTTCCTCTCTCTCTCGCTCTGATCTGTTGTGGCCGACATACTCAATGGAAAAACTCAGCTTTTAATAATAGGTATAGAAAACAGAGGTTTTTAGATTGTGTGACAATAACGGTCTTTCTCTATCTCACACTCTTCCTCTCTCTCTCTCTGGAGCTGAGAGGAGGGGTCAGTGAAAATGTCTCAGTAGATTATTGTTAGACACAGAATGCAGCGGGTGGTTGTGTGTGAGCCATCATGTATGTAAGGTAGAGGAAAAAACAACATCCTCCAATCAACTGCCTGCTGCACATAGAAGCGTTATAAACACAGAAGTGACGTGTGGCGTGTCTGTCAAAGGGAAGAGAGTCTCTCAAATCTCACTCAAGGCTGTTTGTGTACCGCATGCTTTAACAGCGTATGTGGTGTCACACGTGGTGACATGCCAATTACTATTGCTACCTGTAATGGAAGACTCATTTCCCATAGATGCTGATACATCCTTCACTGTACTGGATGAGTCGTTGACAAGGTGGGCTCCTGGGGATGATTCTGTGTAACAGCAGCATGCAGTTGGAGAGTGAGGATACTGGCTTCGTGGCTTCGATGTAGAAGTTGCCCGTAACCATATCTGGGAACAGATAAGGATATCTGACCCTGTATCAGTGATTTAGGGCAACTTCTACATACTCATGTTTTGTGCCCCCCTCTTCTTGCCCTCCATCTGGGAACTGGGGTGTGGGGGAGAGGGGTTCGGCGGTACAGTATAGACGTGTGCTACTCTACCTGACGCTGAGCTCACGCTGTGTGATGGAGGGATAGAGGGAGGAGTTGGAGGGATGGAAGGAGGAGTATGAGAGTCCGTGTGCAGGTGGGGCAAAGGTCAATAGTACCGTGTTAAATAGGTAACACACCAAAAACAACACATGCCTTCATTGGTAACGGGGGGTGGAAGCGATTCCACTTCAATTTGTTCAACTTTAGGCGATGAACTGAAATTCCATTTTAGGAACAGAAAACATTTATTTTAATTTGTGAACTGGAATTTCATTTCCGTCGCCTGAATTGATATAGAACTGACACACCAACCCTGCTAGCTATTAGTGCATGTACCACAAGTCACAGAGCAAAACGCCTCTGGTCATGCTTTTAAATCTATACTTCATTTAGTATATTCTTCATTTTGTGTAATCTTTCTCAGGAAATCATGAAATGTAGAGCTATTACAGAAAATGCTTTCTTGTTCCACTAGAGGGGGAAATGGAGCTGGCATCCATCTGGTTAGCTGGAGATCTGGCATCAGTCTGGTTAGCTGGAGATCTGGTGTCAGTCTGGTTAGCTGTAGATCTGGTATCAGTCTGGTTAGCTGTAGATCTGGTATCAGTCTGGTTAGCTAGAGATCTGGCATCAGTCTGGTTAGCTGTAGATCTGGTATCAGTCTGGTTAGCTAGAGATCTGGTATCAGTCTGGTTAGCTAGAGATCTGGCATCAGTCTGGTTAGCTGTAGATCTGGTATCAGTCTGGTTAGCTAGAGATCTGGTATCAGTCTGGTTAGCTGTAGATCTGTCAAGCTGTATACAGTATAAGGTGAGATCAAGGGAGGAACTCTCACCTCCTCCAGCTGGCTGTGGACGTGCTGTACGATCAAGTCTATGGCCACCATGTTGCCTCCTCCTGCCAGTATACGACACACACAGGAAGGGGAAGTGACATTAGGCAGTGATTATATTATGTTATGTATATTATAATGGTTTAGGGGACTAAGTCGACTTTTTACGTTGTCTCCAATTGACGTCAATGCATGACTACGTCAACATTTGAGTTAAGTGGAAGTTCTCCTCTGAATGTCTACATGTAAGGGAGAATATGTGTAAGCAAATGTGTGTGTGTGTGTGTGAGAGCACATGGTCATACATGTTACTTCAGTCAAATCAAATAAAATTTTATTTGTCACATACACATGGTTAGCAGATGTTAATGCGAGTGTAGCAAAATGCTTGTGCTTCTAGTTCCGACAATGCAGTAATAACCAACAAGTAATCTAGCTAACAATTCCAAAACTACTACCTTATAGACACAAGTGTAAGGGGATAAAGAATATGTACATAAAAATTTATGAATGAGTGATGGTACAGAGCAGCATAGGCAAGATACAGTAGATGGTATTGAGTACAGTATATACATATGAGATGAGTATGTAAACAGTCTGTGTGCTGGTTCCGAATCTTACCGCGTGGTACCACAATGTCAGCCAGTCGCATGGTTGGCTCGATGTACTGCTCAAAGGCGGGCTTCACAAACTTATTGTACTGTTTGATGACTCCATCGATGTCCCGGCCACGCTCTGTGATGTCCCTTTGCAGCCGACGCACCAGACGGATGTCTGAGTCAGTCTCCACAAAGATCTTCATGTCCAGCAGCTGTGGGGAGGGGAGAACACACACACACACCATGAGAAACACACGCCATGAGAAACACACACACACACACACCATGAGAAACACACATACACACACACACACCATGAAAAACACACACACACACACAATGAGAAACACACACACACACCATGAGAAACACACACACACACACACCATGAGAAACACACACACACACACACACACCATGAGACACACACACACTATGACTAACACACACACACACACACTATGACAAACACACACCAAGCCAAACACACACACACACCATGCCAAACACACACACACACACACACACACACACACACACACACACACACACACCATGCCAAACACACACACACCATGAGAAAAACACACATACACACACCATGAGAAACACACACACATCATGAGAAACACACACACACACACACCATGAGAAACACACACATACACCCACACACACACACGAGAAACACACACATACACCCACACACACACTATGACAAACACACACCAAGCCAAACACATACACACACACCATGCCAAACACACACACCATGAGAGACACACACACACTATGACAAACACACACACACTATGACAAACACACACACCATGCCAAACACACACCATGGTGAACACACACACACACACACACACACACACGAAAGGACTCACACACATACACAAACCATGACAAACACACACCGCCAATGTACAGGGATATTTGATTCTTACCTGTAACAGTTCTTTATCTGCAAAGGCCATGATTCCCTCAAAGATGATAACACTGGCTCCATACACTGTTTTCTGACAGGGACGAAACACGTTGTGGGTTTAGTATGATGTTGACTAGAGGTGGACCGATTATGATTTTTCAACGCCGATACCGATTATTGGAGGACCAAAAAAAGCCATTACCGATTATTGGAGGCCCAAAAAAATGCCGATACCGATTATTGGGGGACAAAAAAACCCCGGTACCGATTAACCGGCCGATTTTTATGTTTTTATTTGTAATAATGGGAATTACAACGATACTGAATGAACACTTATTTTAACTTTATATAATACATCAATAAAATCAATTTAGCCTCAAGTAAATAATGAAACATGTTCAATTTGGTTTAAATAATGCAAAAACAAAGTGTTGGAGAAGAATGTAAAAGTGTGCCATGTAAGAAAGCTAACGTTTCAGTTCCTTGCTCAGAACATGACAACATATGAAAGCTGGTGGTTCCTTTTAACATGAGTCTTCAATATTCCCAGGTAAGAAGTTTTAGGTTGTAGTTATTATAGGAATTATAGGACTATTTCCCTCTATACCATTTCTATTTCATTAAACTTTGACTATTGGATGTTCTTATAGGCACTTTAGTATTGCCAGTGTAACAGTATAGCTTCCGTCCCTCTCCTCGCTCCTCCCTGGGCTCGAACCAGCAACACAACGACAACAGCCACCATCGAAGCAGCGTTACCCATGCAGAGCAAGGGAAACAACCACTGCAAGGCTCAGAGCGAGTGACGTTTCAAACGCTATTAGAGCGCGCTAACTAGCTAGCAATTTCACTTTGGTTACACCTTGAAGTCATAAACAGTGCAATGCTTGACGCACAACGAAGAGCTGCTGGCAAAACGCACGAAAGTGCTGTTTGAAGGAATATTTACGCGCCTGCTTCTGCCTGCCACTGCTCAGTCAGATACAAGTATCTAAGTATGCTTGTATGCTCAGTCAGATTATATGCAACTCAGGACACGCTAGACCAAGATTACACTGCAATAACCCTACCCCAATATCTAGACCAAGATTACACTGCAATAACCCTACCCCAATATCTAGACCAAGATTACACTGCAATAACCCTACCCCAATATCCAGACCAAGATTACACTGCAATAAACCTACCCCAATATCTAGACCAAGATTACACTGCAATAACCCTACCCCAATATCTAGACCAAGATTACACTGCAATAACCCTACCCCAATATCTAGACCAAGATTACACTGCAATAACCCTACCCCAATATCCAGACCAAGATTACACTGCAATAACCCTACCCCAATATCTAGACCAAGATTACACTGCAATAACCCTACCCCAATATCTAGACCAAGATTACACTGCAATAACCCTACCCCAATATCTAGACCAAGATTACACTACAATAACCCTACCCCAATATCTAGACCAAAATTACACTGCAATAACCCTACCCCAATATCTAGACCAATATTACACTGCAATAACCCTACCCCAATATCTAGAGCAATATTACACTGCAATAACCCTACCCCAATATCTAGAGCAATATTACACTGCAATAACCCTACCCCAATATCTAGACCAAGATTACACTGCAATAACCCTACCCCAATATCTAGACCAAGATTACACTGCAATAACCCTACCCCAATATCTAGACCAAGATTACACTGCAATAACCCTACCCCAATATCTAGACCAATATTACACTGCAATAACCCTACCCCAATATCTAGACCAAGATTACACTGCAATAACCCTACCCCAATATCTAGACCAATATTACACTGCAATAACCCTACCCCAATATCTAGACCAAGATTACACTGCAATAACCCTACCCCAATATCCAGACCAAGATTACACTGCAATAACCCTACCCCAATATCCAGACCAAGATTACACTGCAATAACCCTATCCCAATATCCAGACCAAGATTACACTGCAATAACCCTACCCCAATATCCAGACCAAGATTACACTGCAATAACCCTACCCCAATATCCAGACCAAGATTACACTGCTATAACCCTACCCCAATATCCAGACCAAGATTACACTGCAATAACCCTACCCCAATATCCAGACCAAGATTACAATGCAATGTGGGGGGGAGGCATTTCTGTGCGTGTGTGTGTGTCCTCACCCAGTCCTTCTGGCGTCCGTGTGTGGTGAAGTCATACACAGGGATCTTTACACTCTTGCCCAGTTTGAGTTTCCTCAGTGTGTGTGCCAGCAGGCCAAAGTCAAAGGCATCCGGGTGGTCAAAGTTGTAATCATTACTGGCTGCCGTGACCTGCTGCTCATGAGTCAGAACCTACACACAACATTGGATGAATATTAAAACAACTTTAAATCATGGCCGTTTCACAAGCAGAAGGACATCCCTGAAAAATCAGTGGATGGGAAGCATGAAGATAACACAGGTACACAGTCATGTGCACGTGGACGTCCATGTCCACACACTCACCCTATCGGAGTGCCTCTCAACTAAGCTTGACTAAATTTAGGCGAGATGGGAATGCTGTGTCCCTCCTGTGAGGACTGTGCCAGAAGGTGTGTGTGTGTGTGTGCAAGCGCATGCACATTGCACTGGACCGTATCCAGCCCTTTCAAATTCGAGCCCTGGTATTTGGAACTCTCCTACCCCCTCCTCTCGTGGTTCCATCATAAGCACTTTATAAGTAATAGTGTCATAGAAATCCAGCCACTCCAGGGCTTCTCCAGAACCAAGATGGGCCTGGGAAGCCAGAATGAGAGGTGTGATGTCTCACAGTGGATATCCATTCATATGGAGTGAGCAGGAGTTAGAAGTTTCCCCAGATCACTGTAACTTGGTCAGTACTTTTTGAAGTCCCCCTAATGGTTAAGGTTTAGATTTGGGTTAGGGTAAACTGAACCTAGATCTGTGATGAATGGCAACTACCACTGCTGCTGATGTTCTACATGGAAATGGTTTTTGGTTAACTCACAACTGGTATTTGGTATCTTAAAGTGGTATTAGTTAAGATCCAAAGGTGGCTGGTAAAGCTGGTAACCTACAGTAAAGCTAGTAGAGCTGCAGTAAAGCTAGTAGAGCTGCAGTAAAGCTGGTAACCTACAGTAAAGCTGGTGACCTACAGTAAAGCTAGTAGAGCTGCAGTAAAGCTGGTGACCTACAGTAAAGCTAGTAGAGCTGCAGTAAAGCTGGTGACGTACAGTAAAGCAGGTAGAGTTGCAGTAAAGCTGGTGACCTACAGTAAAGCTAGTAGAGCTGCAGTAAAGCTGGTGACCTACAGCAAAGCAGGTAGAGCTGCAGTGAAGCTGGTGACCTACAGTAAAGCATGTAGAGCTGCAGTAAAGTCAGGCTGTCACTCTGTTACATAACACAGTAAGGGGAAGCTGATGACTCTTTTAATGATGGTTGGTTGGCCAATATCATTCTCCTCTTGTCTTCACCCTCGCTCACCCAAATGTTGCTTTTTTCCCCCCTCTCTCATTTTACATCTACCCTCTTATCCCCTCAGGGATCTTTCCATCTCTTCAAAAGCCTGGTCACTCAGGGTAGAGAGACAGTGAGCGATAGAGAGGGGGAGTAGAGCGAGATCGAGAGAATGGGATTACATGGCATTAAAACACTGTAGAAAACCATCTCCAGATCTCATTCAGATTTTGAGGGGAGTGAGAGGGAAGCTGTACAGTGCATGAGTGCTGCTGTGTTGTTATTGTGCTGTTATTGTACTGTTAAATATGTTGTTATTGTCAAATAAAATAAAATAGTATTTGTCACATGCGCTGAATAGAAATTTTCTGTGAAATGCTTACCTACGATCCATAACCACCAATGGCAGTTCAAGAAAATATTTACTAAGTAAACTAAAGTAAAAAATGAAATAAAAAGTAACACAATAAAATAACAATAACAAGACTATATACAGGAGGAACCGGTTCTGAGTCAATGTGCGGGGGTACAGGTAAGTCGAGGTAATTTGCACACATAAGTAGGGGTAAAGTGACGGGGTAAAGTGACTATGCATAGATAAAACAGTGAATAGCAGCAGTGTAAAAACAAAGAGGGGTCAATGTAAAATTATTATTGTCTGGGTAGCCATTTGATGAACTGTTCAGAGTCTTATGGCTTGGGGATATAAGCTGTTAAGGAGCCATTTGGATCTAGACTTGGAGCTCCGATACCACTTGTCGTGCGGTAGCAGAGAGAACAGTCTATGACTTGGGTGAATGGGCCCACCTCCTTTTTTGGGCCTTCCTCTGACACCACCTAGTATATAGGTGCTGGACGGCGGGAAGCTTGGCCCAATAGATGTACTGAGCCATACGCACTAGCCTCTGTAGTGCCTTGCGGTCGGAGGCAGAGCGGTTGCCATACCAGGTGGTGATGCAACCCGTCAGGATGCTCTCGATGGTGCAGCTGTAGATCTTTTTAAGGATCTGGGGACCCATGCCAAATTTTCTGTCTCCTGATGGGAAATATGTTTTGTCGTGCCCTCTTCACAACAGTCTTGGTGTGTTTAGACCATGATAGTTTGTTGGTGATGTGGACATCAAGGAACTTAAAACTCTCGACCCACTACACTACAGCCCCGTCGATGTGAAAGGGGGCGTGTTCGGCCCTCCTTTTCCTGTATTCCACGATCAGCTCCTTTGTCTTGCTCACATTGAGGGAGAGGTTGTTGTCCTGGCACCAAACTAACAGGTCTCTGACCTCCTCCATATAGGCTGTCTCATCATTGTCATTGTCGGTGATCAGACTGTTGTGTCGTCAGCAAACTTAATTATGGTGTTGGAGTCGTGCTTGGCCATGCAATCATGGCTGAACAGGGAGTACAGGAGGGGACTAAGCACGTACCCCTGAGAGGCCCCCGTGTTGAGGATCAGGGTGGCAGATGTTTTGTTGCCTACCCTTACCACCGGGGGCGGCCTGTCAGGAAGTCCAGGATCCAGTTGCAGAGGGAGGTGTTTAGTCCCAGGGTCCTTAGCTTAAGAGGCGACTCCGGGATGCTGGCCTTCTAGGCAGAGTTCCTCTGTCCAGTGTCTGTGTTCTTTTGCCCATCTTAATCTTCTATTTTCATTGGCCAGTCTGAGATATGGCTTTTTCTTTGCAACTCTGCCTAGAAGGCCAGCATCCCGGAGACGCCTCTTCACTGTTGAAGTTGAGACTGGTGTTTGCGGGTACTATTTAATGAAGCTGCCAGTTGAGGACTTGTGAGGCGTCTGTTTCTCAAACTAGACACTAATGTACTTGTCCTCTTTCTCATTTGGGCCTCCCACTCCTCTTTCTATTCTGGTTAGGGCCAGTTTGCACTGTTCTGTGAAGGGAGTAGTACACAGCATTGTACGAGATCTTCAGTTTCTTGGCAATTTCTCGAATGGAAGAGCCTTCATTTTTCAGAACAAGAATAGACTGACGAGTTTCAGAAGAAAGTTCTTTGTTTCTGGCCATTTTGAGGCTGTAATCGAACCCACAAATTCTGATGTTCCAGATACTCAGCTAGTCTTAAGAAGGCCAGTTGTATTGTTTCTTTAATCAGAACAACAGTTTTCAGCGGTGCTAACATAATTGCAAAAGGGTTTTCTAATGATCAATTAGCCTTTTAAAATGATAAACTTTGCTAACACAACGTGCCATTGGAACACAGGAGTGATGGTTGCTGATAATGTACGCCTATGTAGATATTCCATTGAAAAAATCTACCGTTTCCAGCTACAGTGGTCGTTCACAACAAAAAACATGTCTACACTGTATTTCTGATTAAATTGATGTTATTTTAATGGACCAAAAATGTGCTTTTCTTTCAAAAACAAGGACATTTCTAAGTGACCCCAAACTTTTGAAGGTAGTGTATAGATTCTGGGTGTAGTTACCCATTAATTCCAGTGTGCACCTAGCAAGAGGCTGTTGTTAAGCTGTGTTTCTGTAGCGCACATGTGGGAGAGTGATACAAATAACCATGACATCATTCGGCCAGGTAAGTCTACTTTGTAATGAACATTTAATTGAGAAGGTTTTTGGGAAAACCTTTCCATTTCCCAGAAGACTTTTCATGAGCATTATTGCTAACGGATACACAGACGCGCACCACACACACAGATGGGGAATTCTCATACGAATCACTGACGCATTCTATTCAGGTCTTATGATAAACTTGGGCAAAATAATACATTTTCAGAACATTTAGTTGGTTCCTTACTATGTTCAATACATTTTCAGAACATTTAGTTGGTTCCTTACTATGTTCAATACATTTTCAGAACATTTAGTTGGTTCCTTACTATGTTCAATACATTTTCAGAACATTTAGTTGGTTCCTTACTATGTTCAATACATTTTCAGAACATTTAGTTGGTTCCTTACTATGTTCAATACATTTTTGAATATTGTTGAATTACGTTTTAATGTCTGGATTCCGTGATTTCGTCTGCATTCTTCTGATTTTATAGTGCCCTACACAAGCACACACACATGCACACACACACACCTTGTAGAAGGAGTCCATAGAGAGCAGGACCACCCAGGGGACATCCAGAGCCTCTATGATCTTCCTGGCTACAGTGGTCTTCCCTGAGGCACTGCCCCCACACAGACCTGCAGGACACACAGGGCACAATGGAAACTCGGTGAGATGAACGAGGTAGACCACTTAAAAGTCCTTGGTTCAACTGCAAGTAGCTTTTCAATGTCTACAGTAACTGAACCAGTCTCTTTTATCAGCAGAGCACTATCTGAAACATTTCAGTGGTGTAGAAACCCCTCCTGTCGTGTTCAAATATCAAATAATGACCTACGATGGGGCATCAATACCCGTTATCAGTTAACACATTGATGCTTATTCCCAAGAAAGTCAGGTTTCCTCTTGTAGCAGATGTTATCCCCTCTGCTTTCTAAAGCAAAGCACAGGTACCCACGGCATCATAGAACAGCATTCAGGTGCATGACGTTGTGACCGTAATACGCAGTTTCATTCACAAGCAATTTGATTAGGAATAGAGCGCTGTGGATAGCCCTGCAGCTGATCTTAACCCTGTGACGTTCACCATGGCATATGTGTGTCTTGACTTAGAGGGCTTAGGAAACAGGAGACAGGTCATTTTCTCACATAAAATAGACAACGAAGCATTATTCTATTAAATAATCCTGAGGGTTCCTACCGATGACGAAGGCCTCTTTGGACTGGGTTCCGTGTTCGTTATACCAGGGTGGGCGGCCGGCTGTGTAGATTGTCCGCTTGGATGTCCGTAGCAGGGGCGGTTCTGACTTGCACTGGCTGGTAGTCCGTTTCCTTGGTGACAGCCCAGAGCTGACGGAGGTGAGGAGTCTGTCCAGGGAGCCCTCTCCGCCCCCGCTGCAAAATAATAAGACAGAAGAGCAACATGTCACTTCCTCTTAACTTCAGCAGTATGAAGAAAAACCTGACACTTTTGGTGTGAACTATCCCTGTAAAACGCAGAATGTGTGAATATCAGTTTTGAAAAGACAGCTCAAAGTTTGTGAATTATTATCACAATTAGAGGTCGACTGATTAATCGGAATGGCCGATTAATTGGGGCCGATTTCAAGTTTTCATAACAATCGGAAATCTGTATTTTTGAACGTCGATTTTGCCGATTTATTAAAAAAAAGATATATATTATTTTTACAACTTTATTTAATTTTTATTTAACTAGGCAAGTCAGTTAAGAACACATTCTTATTTTCAATGACGGCCTAGGAACGTTGGGTTAACTGCCTTGTTCAGGGGTAGAACGACAGATTTTTACCTTGTCAGCTCAGGGATTCAATCTTGCAACCTTACAGTTAACTAGTCCAACGCTCTAACCACCTGCCTCTCATTGCACTCCACGAGGAGTTACGCAAATGCAGTAAGACAAGGTAAGTTGCTAGCTAGCATTAAACTTATCTTATAAAAAACAATCAATCAATCATAATCACTAGTTATAACTACACATGGTTGATGATATTACTAGTTTTATCTAGTGTGTGCTGCGTTGCATAGAATCGATGCGGTGCGCATTTGCGAAATATGACTGTCGTTGCTCCAACGTGTACCTAACCATAAACATCAATGCCTTTCTTAAAATCAATACACAGAAGCATATATTTTTAAACCTGCATATTTAGCTAAAAGAAAGGTTAGCAGACAATATCAACCAGGTGAAATTGTGTCACTTCTCTTGTGTTCATTGCACGCAGATTCAGGGTATATGCAACAGTTTGGGCCGCCTGGCTCATTGCGAACTAATTTGCCTGAATTTTACGGAATTATGAAATAACATTGAAGGTTGTGCAATGTAACAGGAATATTTAGACTTATGGATGACATCCGTTAGATAAAATACTGAACATGTAATGGATCTCATCCTCCTCTTCTGAGGAGGAGTAGCGAGAAGGATCGGAGGACCAATGCGCAGCGTGGTAAGTGTCCATAATGTTTAATCAAAACAGAACACTGGAACAAAACAATAAACGTGAATAAACGAAACAGTCCCGTGTGGCAACAAGCACTGACACGGAAGAAAACACCCACAACTCAAAAGTGAAACCAGGATACCTAAGTATGATTCTCAATCAGGGACAACGATTGACAATGCGTTTTGCCAGCAGCTCTTCACAATGCTTCAAGCATTGAGCTGTCTATGACTTCAAGCCTATCAACTCCCGAGATTAGGCTGGTGTAACCGATGTGAAATGGCTAGCTAGTTAGCGGGGTGCGCGCTAATAGCGTTTCAAACGTCACTCGCTCTGAGACTTGGAGTAGTTGTTCCCCTTGCCCTGCAAGGGCCGCGGCTTTGTGGAGCGATGGGTAACGATGCTTCGAGGGTGGCTGTTGTCGATGTGTTCCTGGTTTGAGCACAGGTAGGGGCGAGGAGAGGGACGGAAGCTATACTGTTACACTGGCAATACTAAAGTGCCTATAAGAACATCCAATAGTCAAAGGTATATGAAATACAAATGGTGTAGATGGAAATAGTCCTATAATTCCTATAATAACTACAACCTAAAACTTCTTACCTGGGAATATTGAAGACTCATGTTAAAAGGAACCACCAGTGTTCATATGTTCTCACGTTCTGAGCAAGGAACTGAAACGCTTTCTTACACACACTTTTACATTCTTCTCCAACACTTTGTTTTTGCATTATTTAAACCAAATTGAACATGTTTCATTATTTATTTGAGGCTAAATTGATTTTATTGATGTATTATATTAAGTTAAAATCAGTGTACATTCAGTATTGTTGTCACTGTCATTTTTACAAATAAATAAATAAATCGGCCGATTAATCGGTATCGCCTTCTTTTGGTCCTCCAATAATCGTTATCGTTATTGAAAAATAATAATCGGTCGACCTCTAATCACAATACCAGCATATGTTCCTTTGGACTTCGGACCAAGCAACAAAAATGACTGCATATACAACAAAACGCTGCTGTCACGCCCTGGTCTTAGTATTTTGTGTTTTCTATATTTATTTGGTCAGGCCAGGGTGTGACATGGGTTTATTTTGTGTTGTGTTTATGTATGTTTTTTTTCGTAGGTTTTGCGATTGTGGCTTAGTGGGGTGTTCTAGCAAAGTCGTGTTTATTCGTCATTAAACATGTATCGTATTAACCACGCTGCATTTTAGTCCGACTCTCTATCGACGGAAGAAAAACGTAACAGCTGCATAGAACACACTGATATATGTGAGGACCATCAGGGGAGATGCAGAAAGGCATTATGGGATATGTTGTTGTTTATGTTGGGACAACAGAAAACATTTCACAACAGTCACTTTTGTAAAAATACCTGTCTGATTTGGGCTGTAATAAACATTACTGACATGATTCAGTATCACTGACAATGGCAACACCTCCATATCTATACTTCTACATTGATTAACACAGAGAACCAACGCATGTTGCTTTTTACGATGGACCCTTGATCAGTGCTCTGTTTACTCCAAGTACATTGTTTAGCCTGAGTATACTGCTTCCTATACAAACCACTGAATATAAGTCAATCATGTGATAGAATCAATCCCCATCCCCTTTTCTCAATTTCTTCCCCTCTTCTCAATAACTTTCTCAAGGGTACGCAAGCTCACATCACAGTTACCATGCACATTAACACAGACAGGTTGTTGGTTTCTAAGACAAATGCAAGATCACTGGTTGGTTGTGTAAGTGTGACCTGAGGCTAAGCCTTTGTCCCCTGAGAGTCAGCTTGTCTTCACTGGTGGGAGGAAGGGGACTGTTGCGTCTGTTGTTGATCAGGGTTACAGTACATCAACACTTGGATAGTTGCAACATAAAACAAATGAAACCCTGCTTATATGACTAGTATAACTCCTTATTTTAGTTACCACTAACTACTGAAATGCCTACCGTTGCTAAATAGACCCATAAAAATGGCAAGGATCTTGCAAGAAGAGCTCTCTTAGCAGACCCATCTTTGACAGAGAGAGTATAATGCTTCATTCATAACCAAGTGGGAATTTACCACATACGACTGGGAAAAATCCAATTGAATGCCCCTCCAACTGGTAATTACTCCTACTTCCCCACAAGCTAACCTCTGACTGTCACGTTCTGACCTTTATTTCCTTTGTTTTGTTATTATTTAGTATGGTCAGGGCGTGAGTTGGGGTGGGCAGTCTATGTTTGTTTCTCTATGATTTGGGGATTTCTATGTTTCGGCCTAGTATGGTTCTCAATCAGAGGCAGGTGTCATTAGTTGTCTCTGATTGAGAATCATACTTAGGTAGCCTGGGTGTCACTGTGTGTTTGTGGGTGATTGTTCCTGTCTCTGTGTTTTGCACCAGATAGGACTGTTTAGGTTTTCACACGGTTCTTGTTTTTGTAGTCAGTTGTTCATGTGTACATTTACGTATTAAAAGAACCATGGACACTTACCACGCCGCATATTGGTCCTCTGATCCTTTTCGCCTCTCCTCTTCGAAAGAAGAGGAGGAAATCCCTGACACTGACGTCACCTACAGTGGTTCATCCTTTAAAAGTTGTAGCGTACTGCGGCGCTGCTTGCAATGTGCGGCTGTACTAGAGAATTTAAAACCTTTTTTTGTAAGAACATAGCATATGGGACTGATTTTAAGAAATGTTGCATAATTAATTAGCTTAATATTACAGTGTTTCTATTCCAAGAAAAGTGAAAAACCCTCTGGATTTCCATTAGGATGGAACGGAAAATATGGCGCTGTACAACGTGACGGTCGGGAGTAGTCTACAGTACTGGGCTATTTAGCTAAATAATCCCTGTGTCGTGCTGGCACGCAGGAGACCGGGGCTCAATTCCCCGACGGGGAGGTAGTTGTAGGCTGTCCTTGTAAATAAGAATTTATTCTTAACTGACTTGCCTAGTTAAATAAAGGTTACACTAAGAGCATGACATATCTACATCCTAATTTTCGAATTCTGGTCTAACCACTACCCAAACGGAGATTCAGTGAAAATCTAAATCAAATTGATTATCAAGACCAGTCTCCATGCTTGTCCCAGAGCAGCACAAACCAAATCCTTCAATATGCTCTTTAAAATAAGACCTACACCACTTTTAACAGCACATAACTCAACACTAGTAAGACTCATGTCGCCTACGGTAGGCCTACAGTATATCGAAAAATATGACGTGACTCTCTGCCAATAATTACACAGAGGATTGGAGGATATTTCTGTAATTCAGTGATATTTATTCCCATAGTAATTCGTTATGGGTCCATAACTGAATAAACATTAGCATTTTGAAAGAGTATTTTTATAATTATTTTATGAATGAAAGCATAAGATGCCATCATTAGTTACATTGTTTTAGTTTGAACCTGCTGACTGGCACTAAGAACAAAACAGCAGGAATGTTTTCCTAGTCAGCGCCATTATTAGTGCAATGCCCGTTAAAGTGTTGCCAGTGTGGCGGGGTGGGGGTCCACCCCCTAGCCCTTCCTCCTCCTCCCTTCCCCATGGGCTAGGTCGGTCTTCTGTGCGCTGCTCTGCAACCCATCCCGTGTCCTCTGCCCTCGTGCCTTGAACCTTGCGCGCTTTCAGTGGATACAGCTGGAGAACTGCAAGGCAATCCCAATGTGCGCCACTCGGGAGCCATGACCATGACCAATATATATTGTCCTGCTAATAACAGGGTTATTAATATATCTGTGAGAATATCCAACGGGCTTTTATATCATTCTAAATTAATAACAATAATCTCTTAGCTGAAAAAATATAAATATTTTGGAGATGATTTTGTTTTCAAATCATGTAAAATGAGCGATAAAGGACATTCTTGATCATGGGGTGAGACATTATTACTAATTTGTAAATAAAGCCAGTTCGTTATTTTGAATTATTTCTGTTTTTAGAGGGAGATAAACCAAAAACCTACAGTCATCTCATGGGTCTCCAAGTCAAGGACAGCACGGGTATTGAACCAGCATCTGTAGAAACATAGCTTGAGCTGCTATGCAGTCTCTTAGACCATTACGCCACTCAGGCGCTGTACTAGTGTTGGACTAGTAACCGGAAGGTTGCAAGTTCAAACCCCTGTTCTGCCCCTGAACAGGCAGTTAACACACTGTTCCTAGGCCGTCGTTGAAAATAAGAATTTGTTCTTAACTGACTTGCCTTGTTAAATAAAGGTAAAAAAATGACTGGTCGGGAGTGGCATACAGTACTACGGTAAGAGCAAAATAATCCTAATAAATAAAAAATTATAAATAAAACCTTAGTGTAACAAGTAAGTAATACTGAAGTTGTGCACAATTATCAGTTTCTTTTTAGGTTTTTGTCACCCATTCATTGTCAGAGACACAGTAGGACCCAAAAGCATAACCAGTGCTCTAACTCCCCCTTGCGCTGGTCTGGAGCAAAGAAGTGGTGACGCAGGGTACCGCACTAAACCACAAATGACCTCTAAGTCCCGCAGCATAATCACACAACTTTTAGTGGAGCAACCACTGTACTAAGGTAATTATCTTAATACCATCGTTTTCGGCAGTTATATGCAACAACAAAATATAATTTAATAAATGTATTCATGGTTTTGAACACTATCATTTGTTTACAAGCATGATAGCTGTAGTTTTAGTTTATAGTTTAAGCAACTTGTTCTCAACAAGTTCAAAGCATGTGAATGCCGGTATTTACGACTTTACAACTGGTAAATTCCTACCTCCCACTTGGTTACGAACACAGCATTGGTACTTTGAACCTGCCAGTGTGAATTTGTATGCACATAATGGATATGCAAATCTAACACCAACCCAGACCCGATCGCTGGATGTCACAACATTAGAACAACTGTGATTGGTTCACAGGTACTTGCAACAGACATTTATACACGTAGACCTACAGAGTGCATTCGTTTTCATTGGACGCATGGGCATGGGATGGCATCAGACCAAGAGCTCAATACAGGGAGGTGGGGAGGGCATTCAGATGCATCTATTACTATTCTACCAAGATCGCAGCCCTAACTCAAACCACACAAAGACTGTCTGACATGGAACAGAATACGCTGAGTGGAAAGTGCTTAGTCCATTCCCTCCAAAATACTACAGCCACCATGACTCGACATGTGAAATTCAACTTTGTTCTTAAAAAATGCCCACAATAAGGATAGTCAGTCTCACACTCATTTGATTAAACTCAGTAGGAAAATATGCCTAAACCACTCAGTCTCAGATCTAATTGAAGTCACCACCAGTACAATCCAGGACAACCAACCTAACCATTCCACATTATGTCTAGTGGCGGTTTAGCTGTCTTGCAGGTTAGTCCCCATGCAACCCTGGTGCCTAAACCATTTGTCTAAACACACTTCTAGCTGTCTGCCTTGTAGCTCCACTAAACTTTTCTTTATTTCTCTCTTTATCTCCTATTCTCTCTCTCTCATTTCAATTCAATTCAATTTAAGGGCTTTATTGGCATGGGAAACATATGTCAACATTGCCAAATCAATTAACATCTCTCTCGCTCATTATATATTTATATATGTGTGTGTGTGTGTCCACCTACTTACTGTATTAAGCGAGAGATCCATACCTCTCCCTTAGAGGTTTGTAAGAACCCGGAACCCATTTCTGTGGTAGGAGAAAGTCCCGGGTAGGTAGGTACGTAGCAGATGTTCCTGCCTGTTCTGGACTTTCACTACCTGTGTGGCTCCACTCCCCTGTGCTACTCCACCCCACGGCTTTATAGCCTAAATACCTTCAAGTGGAACAAGCAAGGGGTCAAAGGTGGCAGGTAGACATCAGGGGGAGGGCAGCAAGGTTTGAAAAGCTCAGTGTTTTCATACCAGACCCATCCCACCCAAGGCAGCTTGGAGAGGGAGTGGGGAGAAGTGCATGGCAGCCTCTGCATATCATTTGTTTTCTGAACGTGCTTTTCCCATTCGTTATGAAAAGCAACACAGAGATCCATCCATACAAAGAAGGAGAGTTTATCTGGACTTTATACCGTATCTATGGATATTTCAAAAATACACCTACTCATTCAAGGGATTTTCTTTATTTATACTATTTTATACATTGAAGAATAATAATAAAGGAATCAAATCGATGAAATAATTTGTGGAATTTCTTTCCTTCTAAATGAATTTGAGCCAACCAGTTGTGTTGTGACAAAGTAGGGGTGGTATACTGAAGATACCCCTATTTGGTAAAAGGCACAGTCCATATTATGGCAAGAACAGCTCAAATAAGAAAAGAGAAATGACAGTCCGTCATTACTTTAAGACATGGAGGTGAGTCAATACGGAAAATGTCAAGAACTTTGAAAGTTTCTTCAAGTGCAATCACAAAAACCCTCAAGCGCTTAGGATGAAACTGGCTCTCATGAGGACCGCCACAGGAAATTAAGACCCAGAGTTACCTCTGCTGCAGAGGATAAGTTCATTAGAGTTAACTGCACCTCAGATTGCAGTCCAAATAAATGCTTCACAGAGTTCAAGTAACAGACACATCTCAACATCAACTGTTCATAGGAGACTGCGTGAATCAGGACTTCATGGTCGAATTGCTGCAAAGAAACCACTACTAAAGAACACCAATAATAAGAAGAGACTTGCTTGGGCCAAGAAATATGAGCAATGAACATTAGACTGGTGGAAATCTGTCCTTTGGTCTAAAGAGTCCAAATTTGAGATTTTTGGTTCCAACTGCCGTGTCTTTGTGAGACGCAGAGTAGGTGAATGGATGATCTCTGCATGTGTGGTTCCCACCATGAAGCATGGAGGAGATGTGATCCCCTGTTGGGGATTTATTTATAATTCAAGGCACTCTTAACCAGCATGGCTACCACAGCATTCTACAGCGATATATCATCCCATCTGGTTTGCGCTTAGTGGGACTATCATTTATTTTTCAACAGGACAATGACCCAACACACCTCCAGGCTGTGTAAGGTCTATTTGACCAAGAAGGAGAGTGATGGAGTGCTGCATCAGATGACCTGGCTTCCACAATCACCCGACCTCAAACAAATTGAGATGATTTGGAATGAGTTGGACTGCAGAGTGAAGGAAAAGCAGCCAACAAGTGCTCTGCATATGTGGGAACTCCTTCAAGCCTGTTGGAAAAGCATTCCAGCTGAAGCTGGTTGAGAGAATGCCAAGAGTGTGCAACGCTGTCATCAAGGCTAAAGGTGTCTGCTTTGAAGAATCTAAATGATAAAATACATTTTGGTTTGTTTAACACTTTTTTGGTTACTACATGATTCCATATGTGATATTTCATAGTGTTGATGTCTTCACTATTATTCTACAATGTATAAAATAGTAAAAATAAAGAAAAACCCTGGAATGAGTAGGTGTGTCCAAACGTTTGACTGGTACTGTATATATTTGCACCCATCTCAGTAAACTAATTTATTGCGAAGGCCTAGACTGAAAGTCAATTTTAGCTTGATCCGAAAATATGGTAGGAGGCTCCATATGGAGGGTGGGATGCAATTGTGGAGCCTCCAGAGGCATGCAGAGGCCAAATCGAACTCATCGTCATGTGCCTCCCAAATGTTGTGACAATGCGGAGGGCTCTGTATAGCTCCGCATTGACATGATTGGTTGACGGTAGGTGGGGGCGGTACATCCTGTATAAACACAAACTGACTTCCTTGACAACAGCTCTGCACTGCTCCGTGAAGCGCAAGAATGAATGTATGAATGCCCTGACGTCTGCTGAGGCCATATCACAGTAAATGCTGCATGGCCAATGCAGACGTCGGATTGACCATGCGCCCAGATGTACAATGCACTTTTCTCTCCAGAATGCTCTATCTCCTGCCAATTTGTGCACATTCACTGTGTGAATTCTTTGCATTTGATTGTTAGTCTATATCAATTTCTAGTCCCATGTATCAGTAGCAGTACACTTACCGGCTACCACCCAGTTACTCAACCCTGTACCTCAGAGGCTGCTGCCCTGTACATAGACATGGAATCACTGGTCACTTTAATAACGTTTACATACTGCTTTACTCATTTCACATGTATATAATGTACTCTACTGTATTTTAGTCAATGCCACCACGGCATTGCTCGTCCTAACATTTATATATTTCTTAATTCCATTCTTTTACTTCTAGATTTGTGTGTATTGGTGTGAATTGTTAGATACTACTGCACTGTTGGAGCTTGGAACACAAGCATTTCGCTACACCCGCAATAACATCTGCTGCATCTGTGTATGTGACAAATAACATTTGATTTGAATTCCTAATCTACAATGTTTATTACTTTGGTTAAGGTAATTATTTTAACGCATTCAATATGATTATTCCAGTCTTCTTGTTCTCATTGTCTGAGTGGACACATTGTTTGCAGAGCGCACAACCTATGCTACACTTGTGAGAAACAAGTTTTAGTTTATTTCATCCCATTTACGAGTTTAGTCCATTTAGTAATTGTCTTTTGTTCAGAGCTATCCTGTCCATGTTGAGTAAGGACACACACACATAGAAGTAGGCCTATAGGCTACCTGAAAAATCTTTCCAGCTCTCAAAGTGAAACATGTTACGCTTAATAAGCCTACCTGATTACTTCTTATCAGTGCTTGACTTGGACTGAAGTAGGTTCCGGTACTCATTTTGGGTGCCGGTACTGTTTATATTTAGGTGCAGGAGCTCCACAATACTTTTGAGCTGATATTCTATAAGAGGAACAGGAGCTCAAGCAGTAGAACATTTGATGTGCCGGTACGCGGCTCCGGTGAGCTCCTCCCCAAGTCAAGCACTGCTTCTTATCCCTTGCACAAATAACCTACAGCTGTGTCTGTCATGAGAGGGGAAACTCTGTAAACTTGTTTACAATGTTGCAAGTTCGCTAGTGCAAGCTTTGGGGCTGGACCCAAGTTAATAGTTGATACAATGTTTCACGTTTGTTGCAGACTGGCCATGTGTAGCCAAAGTGATTTATAGGATATTTATTTTTATCAGGATATTGTCTACCTGCTGGCTTCAATGCTTTTATTTGTTGTCTTTATTGTAGGCTATTTTTACACTTTAGGTTTGTATCAGATTAGATTTGGATATAATTTTGATTAACCACATGGTTTTGAGATGAAGACTATTTAAAATTAAACTGTTTCACGAAAATGTGCATATGAAAACCTTAACTGGCACGCAGGTCGGTAGAAATGGTAAGATAAATTGGCATCCAACATGAGAAAGGTTGCCTTCTCCTCTCCTCTCCTTTTACCGGAAACTTCAGAAGAGTAATGGCAGAATCTGTGAAAGCCAGCAGGAGTGGGAGGAGAATAGTTGGGTCAGGTTAAGGGGGGGGGGGGGGGGGGGGTTAGATCTCTGTTTAAGCATCAGACAAACTCAATGTGTATAGTTGATTTTATTAAAACACATAGAGTGTGTCTATATATATATATGGAAAAATACATGTTTAAAAATGTTGACCAATTGATTGGTCGAAAAAACAGATGACTTTTGGTTGACCAAGATTTTGGGGGGGCTAGCCCAAATAAACAAGCTGTCGGGGACAGCCCAATTAAGTATAACTATAAGAATTCTAAGTTGTGTCAAATAAATTATTTCCAGTTTAGGGCTCCAGATATGCATTTGCCATGGCCATGGATAAATATAGATTTTCTGTTAAATGGCGCCCCCTTGTGTTCATATTCAGTAATACCGTATATCCCGGTACGGTACTGTCATGACGTTGGCCTCTTTGGGTATAACAAGCCCCATCCCCCTCTCCCTGCCTCCCCCTTTCCTCCTTCAACTAGGTTGCTGTGGACAGAGAGACATCATAAATTCCTGAGGATCTCCTCATGGACAAACAGTATATAGAGAGGGTACATTTTCATAGAGGACAAAGGAAATCCTTCCACCTCACAGAACTTGAGGTACGAACAAATTTCATGTTCCGGAGAAAGTATAAAAGATCGGTGAAGAATCCAGCTACGAACTGGTCCGTTTGTCACAACTTGGGGAAGCTCATGGGAGACGGTGTGGCAACATTATCATAACACTGTTTATATAATAGCCTCAGATATGAGGTTTACATCTAATTGTTGTATAAGATGAATGAGTGAGTATGATACTGTTTGTATAATTGTGTAATATGATTTTGGACTGTTTAATGAAGAAAAATACAATTCCCTTTTGATTTGAACTAAATCAGAGGACCGCCCCTGAGCCCAGTGAGGGTCAGGCCTCCTGGGACAGATCTTTTTTGGCTCTTCCGAATAAAACCCCCACTCGGGTTTTCGAACAAGCAGACCGAGCTTACCTCAATTACGAGATGGCTAAAGGTTGCAGACCATGTTTTTCTCCATTAGAGGAGGAGACAAAGGTTGTAGACCATTGCTGAATCTTTTAACCATACCACGTGATTTAACTCTTAGACTATCGATATCGACAGAATAAGAACAAGTCTTTGATATTAATTACTAGTCTGCAGCTAGGAATTCGGTATCATTAAACGCGAAGAAAGACAACCGCCGAAACATCCATTCTGTAACGAAACTAATGAATGTCACTCTGAACTATCCCCTCCAACCGAGAGAGAGGGGGAGAGAGACGGACAATTCTACAAAAGAAACAAACTTTTCACCAGCGATCAAGACGACTCACTGAGCGTAAATATATATATATATTGATTGCAATTGTTCCCGAATGAGTGAGCGTTCATGTGTAAAGGATTAGCATTTCAATTGTTATAATTATCACTCTGTAGTGACTTCTTAGTCGACCCCCACTTCCCCTTTTGTCTAACAAGCCGCCATGCCGGTTTAGCCCACTATGGCACATTCCCCTATCATTACATTTACCTTGTTTGTTTGTTTATGCATTTCTGTGAATTACTTAGTTAGTAATAAATAAATAATTTAAGACAATTGATGTATGGATGACTGGGTTCGTGCAGATAACCAACACTTTACGATGTTTGGAATGAGACAAACATGAGGTAAAGTAAATAATTAATTAATTCGAAGACTAATTGATCAGATAAAATATCTGAAAAGTTATTTTAGGAAATGATAACTTTGTAATCTGAATATTTTTCCTTGGTGCCCCGACTTCCTAGTAATTACGGTTACATGATTAATCAGTCTAATCGTGTAATAACTAATTACAGAGAATCTTTGATAAAAAACTATCAGTCTTCAGTTAATGATAGTAAAGACTACAGTACAGAAAAGGTATGACAAATGAAATACTGGATACCACCCAACCCTAATCTGGGTTATCAATTAAAGCCAGGGTGCCATAAAACATGCCCTCACTCCATAGTTACACAGATACACACATCTCTTACACATAAATGTGTCAATTACGATCTCACACTACAATACGCACAAAAATGCAAACATGAAAGTCTATATAAAAGAGAGCAGCAAACAAGAGAAAACTATCTAGTCCAGATGGAGGAGCTATCCAGGCCCCCCTGGCGCTGATAATAACAGTAAACAGTAAACAATATGGTGGGTCGTGACCGCTCTTTCCTGTGGATTTCTGAACATAACGCGACAAACAAACGGAGGTATTTTGGGTATAAAAATAATCTTTACGGAACAAAAGGAACATTTGTTGTGTAACTGGGAGTCTCATGAGTGAAAACATCTGAAGATCATCAAAGGTAAACGATTAATTTGATTGCTTTTCTGATTTTCGTGACCTAGATACTTAATGCTTAGTGTACATAATGTTATGTTATGCTATCGATGAACTTACACAAACGCTTGGATTGCTGTGTTTTGCAATGTTGCACTTGTGATTTCATGAATGTGAATATTTTTTTGTAATATTATTTGACTGTGGCGCTATGCTATTCAGCGGTTGCTGACGAAAATGATCCCGCTAACGGGATGGGTAGCGTCAAGAAGTTAACGAGTCTGAAGAGCCCGATGTGAATGATATACTGCTTACCGAGAACAGGCCCAGATCCCCATCATTTGTGTGAAGAGAAGGCAGAGTAAAAAGGGGCCAGAGGGCGGGCAGCCTTCTGAGAATTCGTAAGCGATCGAATAAACCCCCACTTCCTTCCATTCTGCTAGCAAACGTGCAATCTTTGGAAAATAAAAACGATGACCTAAGCGGAAGATTAAACTACCAACGGGACAATCAAAACTGTAACATCTTATGCTTCACGGAGTAGTGGCTGAACGATGACATTATCAACATACAGCTGGCAGGTTATACGCTGTACCGGCAGGATAGAACAGCGGCATCTGGTAAGACAAGGGGCAGCAGACTACGTATTTTTTGTAAATAACTGCCGGTGCACGATATCTAAGGAAGTCTCAAGGTTTTGCTCACCTGAGGTAGAGTATCTCATGATAAGCTGTAGACCACACTATCTTTCATCTGTATTTTTCATAGTTGTCTACATACCACCACAGACTGACGCTGGTACTAGGATAGCACTGAATTAGCTGTATTCTGGCATAAGCAAACAGGAAAAGGCTCACCCTGAAGCGGCGCTCCTAGAAGCTGGGGACTTTAATGCAGGGAAACTTAAATCCGTCTTACCAAATTTCTATCAGCATGTTAAATGTGCAACCAGAGGGAAAAAACTCTGGACCACCTTTACTCCACACACAGAGCTGCATACAAAGCTCTCCCGCCACCCTCCATTTGGCAAATCTGACCATAATTCTATCCTCTTGATTCTTGCTTACAAGAAAGAATTAAAGCAGGAAGCACCAGTGACTCGAACAATAAAAAAGTGGTCAGATGAAGCAGATGCTAAACTACAGGACTGTTTTGCTAGCACAGACTGGAATATGTTCAGGGATTCCTCCGATGGCATTGAGGAGTACACCACATCAGTCATTGGCTTCATCAATAAGTGCATAGGTGATGTCGTCACCACAGTGACCGTGTGTACATACCCCAACCAGAAGCCATGGATTACATGCAACGTCTGCACTGAGCTAAAGGCTATAGCTGCCGCTTTCAAGGAGGGAGACTGTAACCCGGAAGCTTATAAAAAATCCCGCTATGCCCTCCGACCAACCATCAAACAGGCAAAGATTCAATACAAGACAAAGATAGAATCATACCACATCGGCTGCCCAGTGACACGAGCCTACCAGACGAGCTAAACTACTTCTATGCTCGCTTCGAGGCAAATGACACTGAAACATGCATGAGAGCACCAGCTGTTCTGGAAGACTGTGTGATCACGCTCTCTGCAGCCGATGTGAGTAAGACCTTTAAACAGGTCAACATTCACAAGGCCGCAGGGCCAGATGGATTACCAGGACATGTACTGCGAGCATGCGCTGACCAACACGTAAGTGTCTTCACTGACATTTTCAACCTCTGCCTGTCCGAGTCTGTAATACCAACATGTTTAAAGCAGACCACTATAGTACCTGTGCCCATGAACACTAAAGTAACCTGCCTAAATTACTACCGACCGGTAGCACTCCCATTGGTAGCCATGAAGTGCTTTGAAAGGCTGGTCATGGCTCACATCAACACCATTATCCCAGAAACCCCAGACCCATCCAATTTGCAATCCGCCCTAACAGATCCACAGATGATGCAATCTCCATTGCACTCCACACTGCCCTTTCCCACCTGGACAAAAGGAACACCTATGTGAAAATGCTATTCATTGACTACAGCTCAGCGTTCAACACCATAGTACCCTCAAAGCTCATCAATAAGCTAAGGACCCTGGGACTAAACACCTCCCTCTGCAACTGGATCCTGGACCTCCTGACGGGCTGCTCCCAGGTGGTAAGGGTAGGTATCAACACATCCGCCACACTGATCCTCAACACAGGGGCCCCTCAGGGGTGCGTGCTCAGTTCCCTCCTGTACTGCCTGTTCACTCATGACTGCACGGCCAGGCACGACTCCAACACCATCATTAAGTTTGCCGATGACACAACAGTGGTAGGACTGATCACGGACAACGACGAGACGAGATCAGAGACCTGGCCTTGTGGTGCCAGAACAACAACCTCTCCCTCAACGTGATCAAGACAAAGGAGATGATTGTGGACTACATTAAAAAGAGGACCGAGCATGCCCCCATTCTCATCGACGGGGCTGCAGTGGAGCAGGTTGAGAGCTTCAAGTTCCTTAGCGTCCACATCACCAACAAACTAACATGGTCCAAGCACACCAAGACAGTCATGAAGAGGGCATGACAAAACCTATTCCCCCTCAGGAGACTGAAAAGATTTGGCATGGGTCCTCAGATCCTCAAAAGGTTCTACAACTGCACCATCCTGGTTGCATCACTGCCTGGTATGGCAACTGCTCGGCCTCCGACCACAAGGCACTACAGAGGGTAGTGCAAACGACCAAGTACATCACTGGGGCCAAGCTTCCTGCCATCCAGGACCTCTATACCAGGCGGTGCCAGAGGAAGGCCCCAAAAATGGTCAAAGACTCCAGCCACCCTAGTCATAGTAGACTGTTCTCTCTGCTACCGCACGGCAAGCAGTACCGGAGCTCCAAGTCTAGGTCCAATAGGCTTCTAAACAGCTTCTACCCCCAAGCCATAAGACTACTGAACATCTTATCAAATGGCTACCCAGACTATTTGCATTTCCACCCCCCCACCCCCCTCTTTTACACCGCTGCTACTCTCTGTTGTTATCATCTATGCATTGTCACTTTAATAACTACCTACATGTACATATTCCCTCAATAAGCCGGTGCCCCCGCACATTGACTCTGTACCGGTACCCCCCTGTATATAGTCTTGCTATTGTTATTTTACTGCTACTCTTTAATTACTAGTTATTTTATTTCTTATTATTTTTTTAACTGCATTGTCAGTATGGGCTCATAAGTAAGCATTTCACTATAAGGTTGTTTAACTATAATACCTGTTCGGCACATGTGACTAATACGATTTGATTTGATAACCTGACATTACCCAAACTACCCACAGGAGGACGAATAATTCAATATTTAATTAATCAAAGTAGTATTGTATGTGAAAAAATAATGTTAAAATATATCACATTGCACATTTAGTAATGACAGAATGTATTTTAAACTTCACACAATGTAAAACTTTGTGAAGAAATATATATAGATAAAAATACATAGATAGGAGTGGGAAAAGAGATGCGTGTGCATTGATAAGCACACCAAAGATGGCATTAACGATAAGTAATAAAATAAAGATGGCATTAACGATAAGTAATAAAATAAAGATGGCATTAACAATAAGTAATAAAATAAAGATGGCATTAACGATAAGTAATAAAATAAAGATGGCATTAACGATAAGTAATAAAATAAAGATGGCATTAACAATAAGTAATCAAATAAAGATGGCATTAACGATAAGTAATAAAATAAAGATGGCATTAACGATAAGTAATCAAATAAAGATGGCATTAACAATAAGTAATAAAATAAAGATGGCATTAACGATAAGTAATAAAATAAAGATGGCATTAACGATAAGTAATAAAATAAAGATGGCATTAACGATAAGTAATAAAATAAAGATGGCATTAACGATAAGTAATAAAATAAAGATGGCATTAACGCTAAGTAATCAAATAAAGATGGCATTAACGATAAGTAATAAAATAAAGATGGCATTAACGATAAGTAATCAAATAAAGATGGCATTAACGATAAGTAATAAAATAAAGATGGCATTAATGATAAGTAATAAAATAAAGATGGCATTAACAATAAGTAATAAAATAAAGATGGCATTAACGATAAGTAATAAAATAAAGATGGCATTAACGATAAGTAATAAAATAAAGATGGCATTAACGATAAGTAATAAAATAAAGATGGCATTAACGATAAGTAATAAAATAAAGATGGCATTAACAATAAGTAATAAAATAAAGATGGCATTAACGATAAGTAATAAAATAAAGATGGCATCAACGATAAGTAATAAAATAAAGATGGCATTAATGATAAGTAATAAAATAAAGATGGCATTAACAATAAGTAATAAAATAAAGATGGCATTAACAATAAGTAATAAAATAAAGATGGCATTAATGATAAGTAATAAAATAAAGATGGCATTAACGATAAGTAATAAAATAAAGATGGCATTAACGCTAAGTAATAAAATAAAGATGGCATTAACGATAAGTAATAAAATAAAGATGGCATTAACGCTAAGTAATAAAATAAAGATGGCATTAACGATAAGTAATAAAATAAAGATGGCATTAACAATAAGAAATAAAATAAAGATGGCATTAACGATAAGTAATAAAATAAAGATAGCATTAACGATAAGTAATAAGACGGCCCTTCTAAAAGCCTCTTTCACACCATAGCCAGGCGGCAGGGTAGCCTAGTGGTTAGAGCGTTGGACTAGTAACCTTTCGGTTACTAGGTTCAAATCCCTGAGCTGACAAGGTACAAATCTGTCGTTCTGCCCCTGAACAAGGCAGTTAACCCACTGTTCCTAGGCTGTCATTGAAAATAAGAATTTGTGCTTAACTGACTTGCCTAGTAAAATAAAGGTAAAAAGAAAAAAGAAAACATTTGCAATATAACTTTTTTTTTTTCATTTTGATTTCGGTAAAATGAAAATGTGGCACTGACTCGACCATGGATTTATGTTTCAGCATCGTCTTAATGAAGAGTTTGGTGTAAACTAGCTATGTTCGACATGCACGCACAGTTACAAGCCTGCTAGAGTTAGCAGCAGGTGGACGAGCAATATCCACCTTCGTAGTACTGATGAAGCTTGAGTACTGGTGAACCTTTTAACTGAAGCTAGTTAGCTTTAGAAAACCCTGAGTAGATCTAGCTTGCTTCATAAGATACCCCTCGGGTAAGCTATTACATAAGCTAAATAGCTAACCCATCACCACACAACAAAAACTTGTATTCTACTAAAGCCCACTAGCTACAGAAGAGATTGGTTGGTCATGTCCTGCCAGCCAGTCTCTTTAAAAGAGAAAGACAGATAAGGATAACTCACTAGTCACTGCTATAGAGGAGTGGAGGGAATGAAAACACACAGGCATGTACAGGACTCCCTGAAAAACAGTGGCAAGTGTTACTGAATGGACTATCCTGGCTAAATAAATACAATGAAATCAAATGAATGACGCAGCTCACATGGAGCTCAGTCGTAAACACAGAGATAGAGGGGTAAACTATATAGACACAGAGAAAGAAGACAAATAAATATATAAATAAATGCGAGGAGGCACTTACCTGCAGCCTGTTACAGTCCAGCAGCCTGATATCCTAGCTCCTGTATTCAAAGTATTCATGATGAAACGAGATGATAGGCGAAGAAGGGTTTGTCTATGGGATGTTAACTAGTGTTTCAGTTCTTGTTATTGTCAGTGAGGTTGACATCAGCTACTGATACACAAGTGCACAGGAGGCACTTAGTCCTACTGCCCCTCTGGCTAGGCAAGTCCACAACAGAGAGAACGGGAGAGCAAGAAAGAAAGGAAAGAGAGAAAGATAGAGACAGTTTGGGGAGAAACGAAACTATGCTTCAAACATCTGTTTTGCTTTCTATTCACTCCGAGCGGCAGAGAGAGGACATTGTAGATAAAGAGCGCAATAGGAAAGAATCTGCAGCATAGCCTGCTTTCCCTCTCCTTCTCTCTCTATCACTCCCCCTCCCCTCCCCTGTGCTCCGCAACCAGCCATGCAGCCAACAAACGTAAGAGGATAACCTGTCCTCCAGATTATGTTCATTAGGTTGTATTAATAGCAGCAGGTTAGAGAGAGTCCTCCCCTCTGCAGTTGTATTCACACCAACACACACACACACGCCACTCGCCTCGCCAGCCAACCAACTAGTAATCTGTTTCTGACAGTCATTGTCACAACACTTCACTAGAAGAGACAGAGAAAATGAAACAACAGAGAAAGAGAGAGAGAGAGAGAGAGAGAGAGAGAGAGAGAGAGAGAGAGAGAGAGAGAGAGAGAGAGAGAGCCTCTAAATGCCCCCTCAATGTTTGAGTTGTACTTCAAGTCAACAACAAACAAACGGAGGAGTGTTTGCAAGAGAAAAAAGGAGGGAAAGACAGAGGAGGGGCAATAATATTCCCTAGTGGGCAGTCACTGTGTCTCTACGTGCCTGACACCCGAGTCTAGGGACAGCAGCATGACAGCGTGCACACACATGCGCACACCCACTGATGGCTTTTTCATGTTCCGTATAGATAGAACAGAGGCTTCTGGTAAGAGAAGGGGAGGTGTTTCTTCAACAAAAATTCCTGGTATACCAAAGTTGAAAATATCTTGTGCTCCTGTTCACCCGACTTGCTAAAATACTGACCCCACTATACACAGAGGAAATTATTGTGTGTTAATATTACAACTGGGTACGTATTGCACAAGCATAACACCAAGGCGGCACTCAGCGAACTGTACAAGATCATTAGCCAGCAAGAGTCCTCTCACCCGGAAGCAGTCTTTATTGTCGTGGGTGATTTTAACCAAGCATGTTTAAAACATTATATATATCACCAAGATGTATCCTGCCCCACAAGAGGAAACGATGTGCTGGGCCATGTATAAACAAACATCCACGATGCATACAAAGCCTTCCCCCGCCCACACTTCAGCCAATCAGATCATGTCTCTGTTCCTACTCCCCAACTACAAGCAGCAACTCAAAAGGGAGCCACTGACACAGAGAATAGTGAGGCACTGGACAGAGGAGGCAGACTCATTGCTGCAAGACTTTTTTGAGAATACTGATTGGAATATGTTCAAAGATTCATCCATCCAGGTCTCATCCATCAACATTGAGGAATATACATCATCAGTCACAGGCGTCATTAGAAAATGTGTTGATGTTGTACCCACAATAACAATCCGGACATACCCCAACCAAAAACCCTGGATGAACGGAGATTTCCGTACAATGCTGTGAGCCCGTACTGCAGCATTCACCCTGACTCTTTGGTGCGCAACATATACAAGGCAAGCAGGTACGAGCTCCGCAAATCAATTAGGGATGCAAAAAGACAATACAGACTCAAACTTGAATTGATGTTCGACAACTCAGACTCGCAAAGCATGTGGCAAGGATTACAGACCACCACGGACTACCAAGGTACATCCAGTTGTGTGGTGCCCACCGAAGTCTCCCTCTCAGACAAGATTAAAACATTCTGTGCTCATTTCGAAAAACTCTCAAAAGAGTGAATACTCACAAAACCGCTGGCCCGGTTGGCATACCTGGTCGCGTCCTCAGAGTGAGTGCTGGACCCACTCCAATTTGCCTACAGCTCCAACAGATCCACGGAAGATGCCATCGCTATTCACACAGACATAACACATTGGGACAACAGGAACACCTATGTAAGAATGTTGTTCATTGACTACAGTTTAGCATTCAACACTATTGTTCCCTCCATGCTCAACACCAAGCTCAGAGACTTGGGTCTGAACACCACCTTCTGCAACTGGATCCTGGACTTCCTGATGGGCAGACCACAGGCTGTGAGGATTTGGTAACACCACCTCCTCCTCCACACTGTCTTTTAACACAGGGCCCCCAGTGGTGTGTCCTCAGCCCTCTGTTGTACTCCCTGTTCACTCACGACTGCGTGGCTTTGCATGACACCAACTCCTTCATCAAGTTTGCTAATGACACCATGGATGTAGGCCTGATATCCAACAATATGAGTCAGCCTATAGGGAGGAGATAAGTGAACTGACATTGTGGTGCCAGGACAACAACCTCTCCGTCAACATCAGCAAAACAAAAGAGTTGATTGTTCACTTCAGGAAGAAGAGTAGGGAACATGCCCTGATCCACATCAACGGGACTGCCGTAGAGAGAGTTAGCAGTTTTAATTTCCTCGGTGTCCACATTCTCGAGGACTTGACATGGACCAACAACTCCACCACTCTTGTCAAGAGGGCGCTGAAGAAATCTGGCATGCTACTCCGGGTCATCTCCAAATACTACAACAGACCATACTGACTGTTTGCATCATGGCCTGGTACAGGAATTGCTCTGTCCACGACCACACGGTTCTCCAGCGGGTGGGGAAGACGGCCTAGTACATCACTGGGACCGTGGCCCTCCAACGGGTAGGGAAGACGGCCTAGTACATCACTGGGACCATGCTCCCACCAATCTAAGACATCTATTTGAAACAGTGCCAGCGTGAGGCTCGGATTAATTCCTTCAATTTTCCACTCTTCACTTCGGCATGAACAGGAACGATTCACGCTACAAAAACAATTGGCAAACGAGACTGTCTTACGTTACACCAACTAAACTGTCCCATAGCGGTAGAGCGTACTCACCCCCTGGACATTGTGTGCTGAAGCTTGTACTTATTCTCATATGTTTCCTAATCAGCAACAATTACTGTAGTTATTCTTCAATTTGCTAGCGCAATGAGTAAATGGCTGAGAAAGCGACCAAGTCCATATTATGGCGAGAAAAGCTCAAACAAGCAAAGAGAAACGACAGTCCATCATTACTTTAAGTCATGAAGGTCAGTCAATGCTAGGGCTAGGCGGTATACCGTATTTTACTATGTACCGGTATTGATGCACGGACCGGTTTGGGTTTTTACTTCACCTTTATTAACGCAATTTGAATGTTTGGTTTGTTAAATGTGATACACCGTGTGTAATGTCCATTTTTACAGTTTACTCTGCTAATTGAGTTATCCCCCTACGCTCTCTCCCTCTCCATGATGCTTTCCACACAGACCTAGTCCCGCTCAAGGAGCGCATTTGTTGTTGCTTAACCACGAGACACTTTCGTTCAGTCTGCATGGTCAATGCAGCACATGCAACAATGTTGATGACAACAATGTTGTTTCCAATTTGAATTAGTTTGTGTTTCTTACATCTGCAAACAGCTAATTTGTATTTTCTTAGCAAGTTAAGCTAAATCGTGTTAGCCACTAATGCTAATCGCTAGAAAGCTAACTAACTAATAAAAGCTCAGAGCAAATCAGGACTTCATGGTTGAATTGCTGCAAAGAAACCACTACTAAAGAACACCAATAATAATAAGAGACTTGATTGGGCCAAGAAATACAAGCAATGGACATTAGACTGGTGGAAATCTGTCTTTTGGTCTGATGAGTCCAAATTTGAGATTTTTGGTTCCAACCACTGTGTCTTTGTGAGACGCAGAGTAGGTGAATGGATGATCTCTGCATGTGTGGTTCCCACCGTGAAGCATGGAGGAGGAGTTGTGATGGTGCTTTGCTGGTGACACTGTCTGTGATTTATTTAAAATTCAAGGCACACTTAACCAGCATGGCTACCAAAGCATTCTGCAGAGATATGCCATCCCATCTGGTTTGCTTTTAGTGGGACTATAATTTGTTTTCAACAGGACAATAACCCAACACACCTCCAGGCTGTGTAAGGGCTATTTGACCAAGGAGGAGGGTGATGGAGTGCTGCATCAGATGACCTGGCCTCCACAATCACCTGACCTCAACCCAATTGAGATGGTTTGGGATGAGTTGGACTGCAGAGTGAAGGAAAAGTAGCCAACAAGTGCTCAGCATATGTGGGAACTCCGTCAAGACTGTTGGAAAAGCATTCCTCGTGAAGCTGGTTGAGAGAATGCCAAGAGTGTGCAAAGCTGTCATCAAGGCAAAGGGTGGCTGCTTTGAAAATGTGGTTACTACATGATTCCATACAGTGGGGAGTACAAGATTTGATACACTGCTGATTTCGCAGGTTTTCCTACTTACAAAGCATGTAGAGGTCTGTAATTTTTATTATAGGTACATTTCAACTGCGAGAGACGGAATCTAAAACAAAAATCCAGGAAATCACATTGTATGATTTTTACGTAATTAATTTGCGTTTTATTATTTCTGATACATCAGAAAAGCAGAACTTAATATTTGGTACAGAAACCTTTGTTTGCAATTACAGAGATCATACATTTCCTGTAGTTCTTGACCATGTTTGCACACACTGCAGCAGGGATTTTGGCCCACTCCTCCATACAGACCTTCTCCAGATCCTTCAGGTTTCGGGGCTGTCGCTGGGCAATACGGACTTTCAGCTCCCTCCAAAGATTTTCTATTGGGTTCAGGTCTGGAGACTGGCCAGGCCACTCCAGGACCTTGAGATGCTTCTTACGGAGGCACTCCTTAGTTGCCCTGGCTGTGTGTTTCTGGTGGTTGTCATGCTGGAAGACCCAGCCACGACCCATCTTCAATGCTTTTACTGAGGGAAGGAGGTTGTTGGCCAAACTCTCATGATACATGACCCCATCCATCCTCCCCTCAATACGGTGCAGTCGTTCTGTCCCCTTTGCAGAAAAGCATCCCCAAAGAATTATGTTTCCACCTCCATGCTTCACGGTTGGGATGGTGTCCTTGGGGTTGTACTCATCCTTCTTCTTCCTCCAAACACGGCGAGTGGAGTTTGGACCAAAAAGCTATATTTTTGTCTCGTCAGACCACATGACCTTCTCCCATTCCTCCTCTGGATCATCCAGATGGTCATTGGCAAACTTCAGACGGGCCTGGACATGGGCTGGCTTGAGCAGGGGGACCTTGCGTGCGCTGCAGGAAATTAATCAATGACAGCATAGTGTGTTACTAATGGTTTTCTTTGAGACTGTGGTCCCAGCTCTCTTCAGGTCATTGACCAGGTCCTGCCGTGTAGTTCTGGGCTGATCCCTCACCTTCCGCATGATCATTGATGCCCCACGAGGTGAGATCTTGCATGGAGCCCCAGAACGAGGGTGATTGACCGTCATCTTGAACTTCTTCCATATTCGAACAATTGCGCCAACAGTTGTTGCCTTCTCACCAAGCTGCTTGCCTATTGTCCTGTAGCCCATCCCAGCCTTGTGCAGGTCTACAATTGTATCCCTGATGTCCTTACACAGCTCTCTGGTCTTGGCCATTGTGGAGAGGTTGGAGTCTGTTTGATTGAGTGTGTGGACAGGTGTCTTTTATACAGGTAACGAGTTTAAACAGGTGCAGTTAATACAGGTAATGAGTGGAGAACAGGAGGGCTTCTTAAAGAAAAACTAACAGGTCTGTGAGAGCCGGAATTCTTACTGGTTGGTAGGTGATCAAATACTTATGTCATGCAATAAAATGCAAATTGATTTCTTAAAAATCATACAATGTGATTTTCTGGATTTTTGTTTTAGATTCCGTCTCTCACAGTTGACGTGTACCTATGATAAAAATTACAGACCTCTACATGCTTTGTAAATAGGAAAACCTGCAAAATCGGCAGTGTATCAAATACTTGTTCTCCCCACTGTATGTGTTATTTCATAGTTTTGATGTCTTCACTATTATTCTACAATGTCGAAAATAGTACAAATAAAGAAAAACCTTGAATGAGTAGGCGTGTCCAAACTTTTGACCAGAACTGTATGTGTGTAGTTTGTCTCGGCTTGGAACAGGCTTAGGCGGCCCTCGTTCAAACCAGTGCGTGTGCGCATTGCCACCTACTGTGTGCAAACTCCCTAGAAAGACATGTAGTATTCTTGAGAAAGCTTGGCGTTACCAATGGCAACTTTCCTTTCCCGGATGCCGGTACCTCGTCTTGGACTGAGGAGGAGGTGGAGAGAGACTTGGGGCTGTGGTCAGAGCATAGCATCCCAACAGCGAGATTGTGAGACAACTGGTTACATACAGGGCCCAGGTTCGGATGATGACTTAGTGTCTCTGGACGGCTCCGGGGGTTTCTCGGGTGACAAAGAGGACTTCTTTCCATGACAGCTACCTCCTCATGCTACAGGAGTAGCGCGGGAAAACCTTGTATCCAACACATCGTACATAGAACAGGGCCGCAGGGCTGCTATTCGTTTTGAGGTGAAGTGGCCATATTCACCCCCACGGCAGAAGTCATCAAGGTTTGGTGGATGGCAAGCTAGCTGGCTACTTTGCCCCGTAGGCTAACAAGGCCGTGGCTAATTTGAATCCTACCTTCTGGAAGGCCGACATGCCTGGAAGCCCAGCTAAGTGGGCTTCCCCAGGGGTTGGCCCATCACCAGGTCTGACCGGCCTGGTTCCCAGGCGCATCGCCGGTCTGCCTGGCACAAGCGCCACCCAACTTCCAGGGGATGGTCCTGAGACTGCCGCCGTGCACCTATCTCAGGGATGGGGAATGGCACGAGTTTGGGTCCTCCCTTGCCAAAAGCCCCAAACACCCATGGTGACAACAGTACCTTCAAGTGGCATGTCTAATTTGGGTACTTCACAAACATTGTTTCAACCACATTGTTTTCAGGTTTCAAGTGTGTTGTGTCTTCCACGTTTGAGTTCGATAAAATATGTCCCTCCTCCACATTCAGACACAAAGTTGTCAAGAGTGGTGGAGATAAAATAAAAATGACCTATTTCTTCAAATCCACGAGGGGGCGTCATTGCCCCCTCAGATGGCGCTATACTGGAGACTCGCTGCCTGTTCCAACCAATGGCACGCATACGGAAAGGGACGGGGTTTACTCCCCATTCCAGACCCAATATCTACAAGCCATCAGACTACTGAATACTGAAACTGGACTGACCACCTGCTCTGATTCTCCGCACCTTAACACACATGCACTCACTCACGCACACACCCACACAGACTTACCCACCCACCCACACCCACCCACCCACCCAGACATACCCACACAGACTTACCCACCCACCCACACAGACATACCCACACAGACACACACACCCACACCCACACAGACATACATACACACACCCACACAGACATACACCCCCACCCCCAGACATACACACACCCACCCACACAGACATACTCACACCAACACAGACACACACACATCCACACATATACAGTACATTCATGAATAGAAACATGTTTATTCTATTCTACTGAGCCATTTACTTTATGTTCCTGTTATTTTATTTCATTATTTCTTATTGTTGTTGCATTGTCGAAAAGGAACCTGCAAATAAGCCTTTCATTGGACAGTATATACCACGTGTATCCTGTACAACTGGAAACGTGAAACACACACACTGCATTCAGAGACAAGTGGGGAATAAATAGCATGATGAAACGCTGCACTCTGTCTGTCAGCTGCAAGTAAGGAGTGGCCCTGAACACTGCCCAGACTTACTGTAGGCAAACACTTCGCTCACACAAACCTCATGATTCCTGTTTGTTTTCTATGAAACACAAGCAAACGTGGGAATGCCACAGCCAGTAACCCATGTAAATGACTGTGTTCACAGAATCGCAATACAGAAATTGCACCTAACAACAGACCTAAGATTAGATTATCATACCACAATTCTAACCTTAACCATTAGGGGGAATGGATACATACATGACCCTGTATCAGCGTTTATGGAAACTTCTAGGTACTCTGTCAAGGACAGCTGTAGTCAGAGAAGCAGGTGTGTCCCACTACAGTACACACTACTCACTGTTAAAGTAGCAGAGTCAAAACAAAGTCACTAAACTGGTTACTATAACGATTTGTAGCATTACTCTCTATGGTAACAGAGATCACCACAGGGGATATATTCGCAGGTGAAGGTTCTGCAATACCGCGGTTGTGTTGAGTAAATTGCCGTTGGCCTAATACCCTGATGCTATTGAGTAAATAGGGTTGATACCCTGGTGCTAATGAGTAAATAGGGTTGATACCCTGGTGCTATTGAGTAAATAGGGTTGATACCCTGGTGCTATTGAGTAAATAAGGTTGATACCCTGGTGCTATTGAGTAAATAGGGTTGATACCCTGGTGCTAATGAGTAAATAGGGTTGATACCCTGGTGCTATTGAGTAAATAGGGTTAATACCCTGGTGCTATTGAGTAAATAGGGTTGATACCCTGGTGCTATTGAGTAAATAGGGTTGATACCCTGGTGCTATTGAGTAAATAGGGTTGATACCCTGGTGCTAATGAGTAAATAGGGTTGATACCCTGGTGCTATTGAGTAAATAGGGTTGATACCCTGGTGCTAATGAGTAAATAGGGTTGATACCCTGGTGCTAATGAGTAAATAGGGTTGATACCCTGGTGCTATTGTCACGCCCTGGTTGAAGTATTTTGTATTTATCTTCATGTATTGGGTCAGGCCAGGGTGTGGCATGGTTTTTTTGTAATTGTGGTGTGTTTGTCTTGGGGTTTTGGTGGTGGTATTGGGATTGTAGCTTAGTGGGTTATCTAGCAAAGTCTATGGCTGTCTGGAGTGGTTCTCAATCAGAGGCAGGTGTTTATCGTTGTCTCTGATTGGGAACCATATTTAGGCAGCCATATTCTTTGAGTTTGTCGTGGGTGATTGTCCTTAGTGTCTTTGTTCCTGTCGCTGTGTTAGTTGACAAGTATAGGCTGTTTCGATTTTCGTTACGTTTATTGTTTTTGTAGTGTTTGTGTTATTTCGTGTTTTACGTTTGTTTGATTAAACATGGATCGCAATCTACACGCTGCGTTTTGGTCCGACTCTCCTTCACCACACCTAGAAAACCGTTACAGAATCACCCACCACCAACGGACCAAGCAGCGTGTCAACAGGCAGGAGCAGCCCAAAGAGGAGATGCGCTATAAGGATTGGACATGGGACGATATATTGGATGGCAAGGGTTGCTACACATGGGAGGAGATCCTGGCGGGAATGGATCGCCTTCCATGGGAACAGGTGGAGGCACTTAGGAGAGCAGAGGCAGCCGGAGAGAGGAGCCGGCGATACGAGGGAACACGGTTGGCAAGGAAGCTCGGGAGTCAGCCCCAAACATTTCTTGGGGGGGGCTCACAGGGAGTATGGCTACGCCAGGTAGGAGACCTGCGCAAACTCCCTGTGCTTACCGGGGGGCTAGAGAGACCGGGCAGGCACCGTGTTATGCAGTGGTGCACACGGTGTCCCCAGTGCGGGTGCATAGTGCGGTATATTCCAGCTCCTCGTATCGGCCGGGCTAGAGTGGGCATCGAGCCAGGTAAGGTTGGGCAGGCTCGGTGCTCAAGAGCTCCAGTGCGCCTGCACGGTCCGGTCTATCCAGTACCACCTCCACACTCCAGCCCTCCGGTAGCAGCTCCCCGCACCAGGCTTCCTGTGCGTGTTCTTGGTTCAGTACCACCAGTACCAGCACCACGCATCAGGCCTACAGTGCGCCTCGCATCAGGCCACTGCTTCAAAAGCCTAGAATCTTCCTAATCCAACTGCGTTGTCAGATTTAAAAAAGGATTTACTGCGAAAGAATACGATGCGATTATCTGAGCACAGACCCCCATATCAAACTACTTGTTCAACCAGCACTTGCGTAACAAAATCACAGATTGTATATGTCTCTATCAGTTTTGCACATCGAGAGACTGACATTTTTTCCCATTCCTCCTTGCAAAACAGCTCGAGCTCAGTGAGGTTGGATGGAGAGCATTTGTGAACAGCAGTTTTCAGTTCTTTCCACAGATTCTCGATTGGATTCAGGTCTGGACTTTGACTTGGCCATTCTAACACCTGGATATGTTTATTTTTGAACCATTCCATTGTAGATTTTGCTTTATGTTTTGGATCATTGTCTTGTTGGAAGACAAATCTCCGTCCCAGTCTCAGGTCTTTTGCAGACTCCATCAGGTTTTCCAGAATGGTCCTGTATTTGGCTCCATCCATCTTCCCATCAATTTTAACCATCTTCCCTGTCCCTGCTGAAGAAAAGCAGGCCCAAACCATGATGCTGCCACCACCATGTTTGACAGTGGGGATGGTGTGTTCAGGGTGATGAGCTGTGTTGCTTTTATGCCAAACATAACGTTTTGCATTGTTGCCAAAAAGTTCCATTTTGGTTTCATCTGACCAGAGCACCTTCTTCCACATGTTTGGTGTGTCTCCCAGGTGGCTTGTGGCAAACTTTAAACGACACTTTTTATGGATATCTTTAAGAAATGGCTTTCTTCTTGCCACTCTTCCATAAAGGCCAGATTTGTGCAATATACGACTGATTGTTGTCCTATGGACAGAGTCTCCCACCTCAGCTGTAGATCTCTGCAGTTCATCCAGAGTGATCATGGGCCTCTTGGCTGCATCTCTGATCAGTCTTCTCCTTGTATGAGCTGAAAGTTTAGAGGGACGGCCAGGTCTTGGTAGATTTGCAGTGGTCTGATACTCCTTCCATTTCAATATTATCGCTTGCACAGTGCTCCTTGGGATGTTTAAAGCTTGGGAATTCTTTTTGTATCCAAATCCGGCTTTAAACTTCTTCACAACAGTATCTCGGACCTGCCTGGTGTGTTCCTTGTTCTTCATGATGCTCTCTGCGCTTTTAACGGACCTCTGAGACTACAGTGCACAGTGCAGGTGCATTTATACGGAGACTTGATTACACACAGGTGGATTGTATTTATCATCATTAGTCATTTAGGTCAACATTGGATCATTCAGAGATCCTCACTGAACTTCTGGAGAGAGTTTGCTGCACTGAAAGTAAAGGGGCTGAATAATTTTGCACGCCCAATTTTTCAGTTTTTTATTTGTTAAGAAAGTTTGAAATATCCAATAAATGTCGTTCCACTTCATGATTGTGTCCCACTTGTTGTTGATTCTTCACAAAAAAATACAGTTTTATATCTTTATGTTTGAAGCCTGAAATGTGGCAAAAGGTCGCAAAGATCAAGGGGGCCGAATACTTTCACAAGGCACTGTAAATACACAGACTATACCTGACTTTATCCAGTCATGTTTGGTTTCCTTGCAATCAACTGTTTGTTTGTAACACAACCAAACATGATGGGTCATTTCGCGGGACGTATTGACCCGAAAAAAAAACGATTGGAAGACAACAAGTGACAAGCTCATTGTGCACCAATTATATGACCACTGTCTCGTTGATTGACTGTATTTTAACCCAATGACCACTGATCGTCTTGAAATCTAGCTGGGTATATAGCCAATGAGCTGAGGTAAGCGGCAATATGCAATGGTTGTGTGTTGGAAGACCAACCCATGTTGTAAACTCCAGCGTAAAGAGAGTCATTCGCTATTGAAGTTTTATTCCGGAAGGAGCTACGCATTTTACGCACAGCGTTGTTTTGGTAAACGTGCAGATTCAGCTGTTTATATATCAATCAGTATGGTGACTAAGTCAGGGAAACCTAAATCTAAGTCTAGATATACAGATGTACACACAATTTTAGAAGAAATTGATCGGAAAAGTGAGACAGAGATTGTTGTAGGACGATTCATTTAGCGATTCCCAAGTGGAGGAATATTTTTTGAACGGAGAGGACACCGTTGTAGCCACTGTGTATAATCTGTAACGTTCCTGCAGAAGAGGAACAATGTCACCGTTTTGGACTGGTAAGTTCTTCTCATGCTAATGCCGTTGTTTGAAATTAATAATATAAAATATTATTTGTGAAATTAAATAGCCTATTTGAGGCTGTTGAGGGGAGGGCAGGCCCACAACAATGGCCAAAGTGAAATGGAGACCGTAGATACAGCTGGTCTGTTGTAATATAATAAACACAGTAGATCTAGCTGGTCTGTCATAATATAATAGAGACAGTAGATCTAGCTGAAATGTCATAATATAAAAGAGACAGTAGATGTAGCAGGTCTATAATAATATATTCAACCTTATGTTCCCTGTACTCATATATATATATGTTTATTATACCTCAGCAGCACAATATTGTGTAGAGCTTTGGCAAAGTGGGTGATGTTATATTATATCCTTCCTGTTTGGCCCTGTCCGGGGGTCTCATCGGATGGGGCCACAATGTCTCCTGACCCCTCCTGTCTCAGCCTCCAGTATTTATGCTGCAGTAGTTTATGTGTCGGGGGGCTAGGGTCAGTTTGTTATATCTGGAGTACTTCTGTCTTATCCGGTGTCCTGTGTAAATTTAAGTATGCTCTCTCTAATTCTCTCTCTCTCTCTGAGGACCTGAGCCCTAGGACCATGCGTCAGGACTACCTGGCATGATGACTCCTTGCTGTCCCCAGTCCACCTGGCCTTGCTGCTGTTCCAGTTTCAACTGTCCTGCCTGCGGCTATGGAACCCTAAACTGTTCATATTTACTCTTAAGGTGCTGTCCTGTTGCATCCTCTACAACTACTGTGATTATTATTATTTGACCCTGCTGGTCATCTATGAACGTTTGAAAATCTCAGCCATGTTCTGTTATAATCTCCACCCGGCACAGCCAGAAGAGGACGGCCACCTGTCATAGCCTGGTTCCTCTCTAGGTTTCTTCCTAGGTCTTGGCCTTTCTAAGGACTTTCCTAGCCACCATGCTTCTACACCTGCATTGCTTACTATTTGGGGTTTTAGGCTGGTTTTCTGTACAGCACTTTGAGATATTAGCTGATGTACGAAGGGCTATATAAATAAATTTGATTTGTAATTTTTACCTTTATTTTACTAGGCAAGTCAGTTAAGAACACATTTTTATTTTCAATGATGGCCTAGGAACAGTGCATTAACTTCCTGTTCAGGGGCAGAACGACAGATTTGTACCTTGGCAGCTCGGGGATTCGAACTTGCAACCTTTCAATTACCAGTCCAACGCTCTAACCACTAGGCTACCCTGTCACCCGATTTGATAGAGGACTGAGGGTCTTCCAAATATTGAAAGTGTGTAAATAGTTACCCATGTGTCACGAACCTCGCCGAAGATGGTGCCTCTTCCTGTTCGGGCGGTGCTCGGCGGTCGTCGTCGCCGCCGGCCTATTAGCTGCCATCGATTCCCTTTCCGTTTGTTTTGGTTATTGGGTAATTGGGTACACCTGTTTTGTATTAGGGTTTGTTTGTAGGTTATTTAAGGGCACTAGGCCCGCTGGGTATTTGTGCGGGCTTGTTTTTTGTTACTCTGTGTTTGATGGTGTTATTTGTTCGTGTCTTTATTCTCCGGACTATTTTTGTCCTGTTGTTTGGACTGGCAACTTGTATACGCCCTGTGTGTTGGCGTGACCGTTTTTGTTGCGCTGGTGAATACATTTGACAAACGACTGAACCCTGCTCTCTGTGCCTGATTCCACCCACCACTCCTAGTTGATCGTAACACCATGTTATTTTGTAAATGTATATATTTTTCCCCCATTTTTTGGGGAGGGGGGGGGGTGTTAGAATACCATTTTGACATTTTGTATATAGTTATTTGTTTCAAAATGTATACCTTCAACAATTTGGCCACTTGGGTACATTTGGGCTACTTGTGTGGGACACCTGGGTGACTTCATGATAAATGTCATGTATAGCACACTCATTTTGGAAGTTATCATTCTGAAACTTTGCACAAGTACTGTTGCCCTCTTATATTTGTCACTGAAATTGTCCCCATCATCCTATCTGAATGTTTGTTTTATCCTGTTCATTTTAAAGATGATACAACAATAAAAAAAATATATGTTTTTTTTTCATTGTATTATCTAAATCAGCTCTATTGTGTTATATTCTCCTACATTCAATTCACATTTACACAAACTCCAGAGTGTTTTCTTTCAAATGATACCAAGCATATGCATATCCTTGCTTCTGGGCCAGAGCTACAGGCAGATAGATTATGCGGTATTGTGTGTAGATTGATGATACAATTATTTTTGAATACATTTTAGAATAAGGCTGTAGAATAACAAACTGTGGAAAAAGTCAAGGGGTCTGAATACTCTCAGAATGCACTGTACATGTAATGTAAATACTGTCTAATTTCATTCCAATGGAGGACTACTTTTCTGAGGAGTGCCAATATGGCCGACCAGTGGCTTCAAAGCCTCGCCATGGCCAAAACAAAGTATCAGCAATCCAGGGTTTATATACATCATTGGTATGAACTAGGCTAATGTAAGAACACCCTCGTGTGGTTTACAACAGGTAAAACATCAATGATAGGGGTGTGGACTCAAATCTTCAGTGAGTAATAGCATTTTGCTACACTCGCATTAACATCTGCTAATCATGTGTATGTGACCAATAACATTTGATTTGATTTCTCTTTGATTTCTCTTTCTCTGACATTCTGTGCAATTTTGCACTGTGGAACATTATAACACAATACTGTGTTGGGCATTTCACAAATGTGATTTTTGTCGGTCAGGATATTGGACCTGTGTAACAGATAAGCATATCACTGCTGCAGATATTGGAGTGTAAATATTGATGCCATTTAAATATGTTAATAGTTCTTCACGAACATTCCATTCTCTTCAGAAGCTGATATGTTGTCTCTGGTTGCAGTGACCACAAAATATCAAACATCTCATTATTGCATTTAACCTCCTCATTTAGGGTGTTATATCTACAAATTAAGTAAACAAAAATAATAATAGGCCAATTCCAAAGTGTTTATGAGCTAACATAGTCGAAAACAATTAGCACATTACAAAAGTTGAAAAGCATGCTCCATTATATTAAGGGTATTTTTTAACGGTTTGTGCCTGGATTATTTTGGGAACACATGCGCAGTGAAGTCCACGTATAGAAAACTAGCACTATTCGTTTAGTTATTAAAGGGTTATAAATGTCGGACCGCTGTCAAAAATCACCATTACGCACGACGGCAAGGCATGAAGCCTTCATGATTATGGCCTATAATGAAAGAATGAACCGAACCTTGTGCTTTCTGTATCTATATCGACAGACCATGCTTTGCTACAATGAAACTTCCTCGCTTCCATAACTGATACAGTGTACTGATGCTTTCTGAACTGACTGCACTCGCGCTTCCTTTGTAACCATGAGGTCAGAACGTAGGTTCACGTTCACCAAGGATGCAGATTGTCACGAAAATCAACCGTCAACAAAAACAGATTGTATAGTTCACTTCTTGTCGCCACAGTCAATCCCCAAACCAAGTGAAATACCTGTTGGAATTAGACAGCGAAGAAGAATTCTCTCCGCACTCCATCTTTGAGACCCTTCCTTCTCAGCACACCGTAGACATTGCTCTTCCCGTATTTGATAGTCAGCTGTGTAGAGGGGGCTTAGACAATTGCATTCTGGGTCTTGGAGTTTCTTTGCCAACTGGCAAAAATAGATTTTCGTGAGCACAACCCCCCAAAAAGGACTCGTAGTCCCAAAGTGCCTCTCATGGCGTTCCGTCGATCTGTAACGCACCATGATGTAACGTTCATATACGGTACTATTCAACAGGGCCTTTCTCCAGCCGATATAGTGGCAGGGACTCAAATGTGTCAGGGCCACGTGTTACTGGATGAGGTTATTCAATTGTTACACTTTATATATTATTATATATAGTGACACTATGTCATGTGGTTCAAAGACTAAATCAACAAAATCTAAAGTCATGTAACTAGGCTATATGCTATTTATGATAATAAAATGTGAAGGTTTAAAATCCATTGTATCAGCTCCAATAATTGTCAGGTCATATAGGCTACCAACCATTCACACGATTAACAGCATGTATTATATATGGCAACTGTCAAACTTAGTCAACAACATTTTTATTCATTATTTGAGGGATAATAATGCACAGGTAATACAACAATTTTGAAAAATTGTAACAGACCAGATTCAGAGGTGTGGTGCCTCCCTAGTTAGGATATAGCTTCAGATATGAACAACTTCAACATAGAAAACAGGAAAAACATCATAGTTATTCTTCTCAACATAACCAATCATTTTGTATCCTCTCTATAATGGTCAATTTTCAAAACAAAGAGTCATCTGAAGCCGTTTGAGATTGTGAATGTTTGTAAGATAAAACATTAAAGGGAGAAATAGCATTTAGTGAAAAAAGGGAAGACACCTTAGCCTATGCCCAGATACAAAAGTCAAACCACACACAGAGTCCAGACCACTAAAAAGCTCTGGAGACAACACTCCTAATTCAAGCCTATTTCATTGGATAGTAAGTGCACTAAAAACAAACACACACACACACACACACACACGCCTCCTTGTTCACCCTCAGATATGGACAACTGAACATTCTCCATGTGTATTTCAACCAGCCAATGTGTCCCGAAGAGCTAAATGAAATGTGCATGGTCAAACACGTTAAACTGTGTATTTCAACACATACCATCACATTTGATGGACTTCCACTTCCACTACTTTTTGTTTAATTTTTTTCTTCTTTTTTTGATTTGTCACTGAGAAAAGAAAATTCTTAAGCAAACAAACAAAGGGATAGGGTAGGTGAAATAAATTAGCCATTAAATGTGTCAATTACACTGGATATCAAAACATTAGCAAGCCAATGTGACCGACAAAATATGGTGTATTGCTGTACTCTCTAAACATATTGTTGCAGTTGCTGCAGTATTCTACATTAGCTCAAACTGCGGGATATGTGTTTCCCACATCATCTAGGAAGACAGGTAGTAAAGGGTCAAATAAAGTATATAATAATATCCACAATGGTAAGCAGTGCCTAAACTATTATATTGCAAACACCAAAGCTTGTCAGGTAAACAATAGCAGTCAATATGACATAAAAATCAAACAAATCAACAAGCAACTCATAATTGATACTGTGCCAAAACTCCACACCCAACTACTAACTGTTCTTAACATCCTCTCATAATAAAGGGGTGGAATTAATGTGTAGCCTGTAGAATGTTTCTGCAAAGCCTTTGTGAGAATGCATGTTCTATAACTGAACTCCAGCCAAGGTGCTCATTCTCCCTATACACAAAAGCCAGTCACTAGACGAGAGCCAAGGGCCAAGGTCAGAAGAACTGGATTTGAAAAGCGCAAGGTACCGTCAGTGCTTGTCTATCTAACCTCTGAATATAACAATAAGGGAGGTGTTTCATCGTAATGCAATGTAAGGGATGTAGCCTACACCCAGTCCTTCGTGAAAGAGATAGTGAGATATTTTTGCAATTAAGCTAGCTGATCCCATAGACTTCCAGTCATTAACAATCGCTCCAGAAACTACCTTGAACTTCCTTCAAACTGGACGCAGAGACATGAAATGGTATCCATGAGTTCATCTGACTTGATTGCCCAAATCTCACACTATCCCTTTGAGAACTCCTATCATCCCAAAAATATACAATTATGGATTAAAGCAATGTAGGCTGACATTTACAAAATCGAATTCAATTGCAATGGTGATATTGGGCTGAATCCTAACTTGAGGAACACAAAATGTCAGCACAAGGGTTAATATTACATTATGGTATGGGTTAAGTATCTGTATTTGGACATAATGCAAAGTACAATTTTAGGAAAAACTGTGCTGGATGAACAAGCAGACTGATTAAATTGCACCATGTAACCATTCACTTTTTACAAACTCCCCTTGCTATCATATTAACTAGATAATATACACACGTGATTATAAAATAGATCTGTAGCTTTGAGAGCAAGCTATTCTGCTCTATTGATATAAATATAAATGAAAGATTTTAGGGGTTTTATTTCAATCAAATTATTTCATTTGTTTTGTGTGAATTCAAGTATCTACTTTAAGTCATTATTACATAGATAAAATCTTAAAATTCTCTGATTGCACATGCTAGTATTTTTCATAAATTAAAGACATTTAATTTAGACTTAATTCATTTTACAATAAAACAGTTATGACTGGTAAAACAGCCTAAATGTTTTGCATTTCTGAGGATCATTTATGGCTTTGTTAGGATTCTGAGTTAGACAGGTGGCCCTGTTAGTTTCCCATTTGTCATTGAATCTGGTTAGAATGCGGGTCACAGAGGACTAAAAGTACTTCTTTTTGGACACCACTCGGGTTCTTTTTTAGTCCTGGTTACAACCCCCCATATAGGGGGTTAAGGTTTGAGTAGGGTGAAACTGCCCCTTAGACATGGACCTATGGCCAGTTTTGTGTCTTTGCCTATAATGGTTAAGGTTAGAATTTAGGGAGGGCAGGCTGGTTCCTAGATCTGTGTCTAAGGGCAGCCTCTTCTGGAGCATTAATGTTGGGGTAAAAGATTAGCAGTGCTCTTCAAGTGCATAAAGACACAACAGGGGAAGGGAGGGAAGGGTTAGGGTTAGTGCAAGACAAGTGTTTTTAGAAACTATATTTGCAGGATTTCTTTTTCGTTTCATAAAATATTATTTTCAAACTGACTTCAATTTTCTACAAAAAGACATATGCCGCTCCCTTTTCTGAATTATTTCATTCAAACAAGAGCAAGTAGATTTTTCCAGATCATCCTCAATTTGGACTTCAATCTCCAAAATGGTGACAACTCATTTGATTGTGCTGCAATGGTGCAACTCTGGTCAAATACTTTCCCACTGTTAGATTCAGCATTTAGTCCATAATTAGCAACAAAAGCAGAGGAAACATATATTCAACAACATGTTTTCATCTTCAAACTTTGTGAATATGCCGTTTACATTGCTTGGTGTAGATACAGATTTTAGTTTAGAAATGTTTGCGTAAACATCCTCAATCATACTCTTGTGCCCCAAGGTATAATTACTGTCTCAAAAATGGATAAAACCTCATATCATATGTAAAATAAAAAATAAATCCCACATTTCAGTGTAAATTTGAAATGAACAAAATTACTATAAATACTTGAACAGCATAAGAACAGAAGAAAGAGTTTATGCGTAACAGTGTGTACTCTGGGCCAAAACACAATGAGTGTATTGCACTGAAGCAGACTGATGAAAAAAGCTCTCTACTTCGGCATTCAGCTGCCACAATGAAAAACTAACTTAAGACGCCAAAGTGGAAAACAACAAAATGCTAATTTGACCTTCCTGCCTTGAAAAAACTATGGATGACGTCATTGCTTTGAGTATATAGATATATAGATATAGATATTGTATATATACACAGTACAGTATATCCATTGAAAAATCACTAGCAGTAAATTACCTCACCATGCTAATAGAATATCCTTTAAAAAATCTCTCAAGCACAACATGAATCTACAGACATGTATAGGGAATTATGCAAAATTCTATTGAAATATGACTTTTGTTTAGAAAATGATATTTATATATTGAGTTGGATTTGAACTTTGATTACAATTAATGCCTGTTGTGAATAGCTTAACTGAAATGATGCTTAGAAATGGAATGGAGAAAAAATGAACTGTTACATCAGCATATACCAGTAGACACATACACCGTATACAGTATAGGGTTAAAACACAAAGATCAGAGTCAAATCAAAAGCATGATCTAATTCTTTTCATGTCTCTATGGTTATTTTTAGTTTCGTTCGCTGTCCCCCAGTCCTCGTGTCGTGCCATAACGTCTTTGAGCTTACTGGCGTAATGTGGATGGCACATCAGAGAGATAGCATCCTCTCTGGCTCCTGGGTTAGTGAAAGCAGATCTACTCTGAGGGAGGGGGCACCCTCTTGGTCTTTCCCTTCCTTGTGGTAGGGGGGTTGGGCTGTCTGTTTAATGTCGGGGTCTCCAGGTTCACCCTCTCTGTCGGGGACTGGGCCTGGTGCTGGGCTTGGGCCGTGTTCGGGGTGGCGGCTGAAGTTGGGTTCGGGGTGGGGGTGGAGGATGAGATTTGGGTGGAACTGAAAGGAGTCTTTGTTTGGACAGGGGTGGCCTGAGGGGGGTGCTCTTTGGGCTTGCGGCCTCTCTTCTTTCCTGTGGTGGCACCGTTCTTAACCTCCTTTTTCTCAAACTCTTTGTTTTCTGCCGGTTTGCTCTTGCTGCTGCTGGGCACCACATGGCTAGAGGCTCGGAACCAGTTCTGTACGAATGGATGATAATGTAACGTATGATAATGATGAGGGAAAACGTTCTGTTACTGCATGTGTATGACATCCACCTGTGTGTTTATAAATGAGTGAATGCGTTATCTGTGAGTGGGTCTGTTTCATATACTTCAAGGTGTATATCAGACCTGTGAGGGTTTATGTATGTAAGTCTCACCTGTGAATGTGTCTTGCTGATGTGGTACTTGACACCACTTTCTGAGCTGAATTCCTTCTGACACAATAAGCAGGTGTACTTCCCTGCGTCGCCCCCTGCCTGAAGCATACAGAAACACACCTCAGTCAGTTGTAGGTACAAGTTGTCCCTAAACCTCATCCATTTAACTTAACCTAGTCCTGATGGTCCTACCTGGTTACAGTTGGCTAGATGAGCTTTGAGCCCAGACACACTGGAGTAAACAGCTTCACAGCTCTAGAAACAGAGAGGAACAATAACAACAGATACCAAAATAGTAAACTGTGCGTATAAAATGCTAATTTTTAGAGCCTGTAGAGATCAGAATTGATTGACAGCGCTGGAATGTGTAAAAGCAACTGGAAAATAAAACAAACTGGATTAATCTGAAAGGTGTCTAATGGACAGAACATGTTGTCTACAGGGTCTTACTCCGTTGGAGCAGCAGAGGAAACCCTTCTCTTTGACCTCGTTCTTCCAGCTCTCCAGCAGCTTGGGACTGAACTTGGGAAGGCCAGGCCGAGTGTAGTTCAACTGGGGGAGGAGGACAGACAGGGACAAGATGTTCAGTGTGTGTGTGTGTGTGTGTGTGTGTGTGTGTGAGTGTGTGTGTGTGTACCTGTCTGTCTCTTACCCTCTTGCTGTCCGGTACTAGGTCATCTTTGATGCGGCGCTTGGTTCCCCAGTCCTTGGTCAGTTCATCCTCTGCTATCTCCTGCAGGTGGAACACTGCTACCTGGGCAGACCGACGTCTCACCCTACCACTGGGAGTCCTCTCAAAGTCCTCCCCCAGCCCCTCTCTCTCCCCACCCCTCTCTCTCCCCTCCTCTCTCTCTTTCTCCCTACCTGCAGACAACTCTTGCCACTTCTCCTTTTCCTTCCTCTCTCTCTCCGTGTGGTTCAGCTCCCTCCTTCCCCCAAGCTGTGTCTGGGAGTCGTCTGTGCTCACCTGAAAGAGGAGGGACAGCCCAGACCAATGAGAGAATTCACAGAGATTCAACCAATGACTATGGGTGTGATCTCAACAGATAAATATATAAAACCAAAACACTTCTGCTCTCTCTTACCCCTCTGCTGGCGTTAGTGTTGTTGGTATCATTGATGTTGGTGGTGTTGGGGGTGCGGTGTTCAGTGCGGAGGTGGTAGTCTCTGCCAGCCTTGGAGCGGTAGGTCTTCCCACAGTGCTGACACAGAAACACAGGCTTGTCCTCCTCTGACAGCTCTCTGCCACAGCGCTTCTGATGGTACTGGTACCCCATTAGACTGGAGAAATGGGCCGAGCAGCCCTGTGGGTGTGTGGGTGGGTGCACGTACGTGTGCGTGCAACATTGAAAATGGGAGAAATAGAAAATTCACATTAGACTGGAAATCAGGTTAGTGGAGCAGAGTATGGATGTGTTTAACAAGCATGTCTAGGTTATATTAATCTAACTTCATATAGTGTCACTGACATAAACTAGCTTTCTCAAGAGAGGTGGGCAACCATTTTTGTGGTTGAATGAGAGAAGAGTGAGTTAGAAGTGGAAGAAATAAATGAAATGCCCATGAATGGATGAAGAGAGGTTAGTGAGAATGTCTGTCTCTGCTGCCATGTCTCTTCACCTCTCTCTTCTCTGCACTCTAGTGTGAGTAATTGGTAACAGAGTGTTGATGTGTGTTTGGGCAGAATGACAAGAAAGAGAGAGGGAAGGAGGGAGTGAGAGAGGAGAGAGAGAAAGAAATAGATAAAGAGGGAGAGAGTGTTAGATGGAGATGGAGGGGTGTGCAGCAGAAATAGAAAAGAGAGAGAGAGAAAGTGGGATTATAGAGAAAAAGAAGCACATACCTCGTTAGGACACTTGATTCGTCCCATCTGTTTGAGTACTCTGCGCAGCCTCTCTCTCTCCTCCTGCCTGTCCCCCGTCTGGCCCTCGCTCCCCGAGGCCTGAAGGGGGAACAAGCACAGCGTCGCACCAGAGTCGTGTCCCTCAAACCCCCCCCGCCCCCCAACTAGGCCGGGAAAATGTGTTTTCCATCTCAGGCGTCAGGCGGTGCCAGGATCATTAAATGGTTTCATGGCAAGGCCGTTACTCAAGACATGTTTATGACAACTGTCAAACTAATGTTTTCACCGAAGGGTTTATCAGTGCCAAAAACATGTCTGATAAAAACAGCAGCTAACAGCACAGCCATAGAGAGGACAGGGGAGGGGACGACACATCAGGGCAGTCACAGTGAGGACAGGGGAGGGGACGACACATCAGGGCAGTCACAGTGAGGACAGGGGAGGGGACGACACATCAAGGCAGTCACAGTGAGGACAGGGGAGGGGACGACACATCAGGGCAGTCACAGTGAGGACAGGGGAGGGGACGACACATCAGGGCAGTCACAGCCATAGAGAGGACAGGGGAGGGGACGACACATCAGGGCAGTCACAGTGAGGACAGGGGAGGGGACGACACATCAGGGCAGTCACAGCCACAGAGAGGACAGGGGAGGGGAAGACACATCAGGGCAGTCACAGCCAGAGAGAGGACATGGGAGGGGACAGCACATCAGGGCAGTCACAGCCAGAGAGAGGACATGGGAGGGGACGACAAATCAGGGCAGTCACAGCCAGAGAGAGGACAGGGGAGGGGACGACACATCAGGGCAGTCACAGCCAGAGAGAGGACAGGGGAGGGGACGACACATTAGGGCAGTCACAGCCAGAGAGAGGACAGGGGAGGGGAAGACACATCAGGGCAGTCACAGCCAGAGAGAGGACGAAACATCAGGGCAGTCACAGCCAGAGAGAGGACAGGGGAGGGGACGACACATCAGGGCAGTCACAGCCAGAGAGAGGACAGGGGAGGGGACGACACATCAGGGCAGTCACAGTGAGGACAGGGGAGGGGACGACACATCAGGGCAGTCAAAGCCAGAGAAAGGACAGGGGAGGGGACGACACATCAGGGCAGTCACAGTGAGGACAGGGGAGGGGACGACACATAAGGGCAGTCAAAGCCAGAGAAAGGACAGGGGAGGGGACGACACATCAGGGCAGTCACAACCAGAGAGAGGACAGGGGAGGGGACGACACATCAGGGCAGTAACAGTGAGGACAGGGGAGGGGACGACACATCAGGGCAGTCACAGCCAGAGAGAGGACAGGGGAGGGGAAGACACATCAGGGCAGTCACAGCCATAGAGAGGACAGGGGAGGGGACGACACATCAGGGCAGTCACAGCCAGAGAGAGGACAGGGGAGGGGACGACACATCAGGGCAGTCACAGTCAGAGAGAGGACAGGGGAGTGGACGACACATCAGGGCAGTCACAGTGAGGACAGGGGAGGGGACGACACATCAGGGCAGTCACAGCCAGAGAGAGGACAAGGGAGGGGAGGGGACGACACATCAGGGCAGTCACAGCCAGAGAGAGGACAGGGGAGGGGAAGACACATCGGGGCAGTCACAGCCAGAGAGAGGACAGGGGAGGGGAAGACACATCAGGGCAGTCACAGCCAGAGAGAGGACATGGGAGGGGACGACACATCAGGGCAGTCACAGCCAGAGAGAGGACATGGGAGGGGACGACAAATCAGGGCAGTCACAGCCAGAGAGAGGACAGGGGAGGGGAAGACACATCAGGGCAGTCACAGCCAGAGAAAGGACATGGGAGGGGACGACACATCAGGGCAGTCACAGCCAGAGAGAGGACATGGGAGGGGACGACACATCAGGGCAGTCACAGCCAGAGAGAGGACAGGGGAGGGGACGACACATTAGGGCAGTCACAGCCAGAGAGAGGACGAAACATCAGGGCAGTCACAGCCAGAGAGAGGACAGGGGAGGGGACGACACATCAGGGCAGTCACAGCCAGAGAGAGGACAGGGGAGGGGACGACACATCAGGGCAGTCACAGTGAGGACAGGGGAGGGGACGACACATCAGGGCAGTCAAAGCCAGAGAAAGGACAGGGGAGGGGACGACACATCAGGGCAGTCACAACCAGAGAGAGGACAGGGGAGGGGACGACACATCAGGGCAGTCACAGTGAGGACAGGGGAGGGGACGACACATCAGGGCAGTCACAGCCAGAGAGAGGACAGGGGAGGGGAGGGGACGACACATCAGGGCAGTCACAGCCAGAGAGAGGACAGGGGAGGGGAAGACACATCAGGGCAGTCACAGCCAGAGAGAGGACAGGGGAGGGGACGACACATCAGGGCAGTCACAGCCAGAGAGAGGACAGGGGAGGGGACGACACATCAGGGCAGTCACAGCCAGAGAGAGGACAGGGGAGGGGAAGACACATCAGGGCAGTCACAGCCAGAGACAGGACAGGACAGGGGACGACAAATCAGGGCAGTCACAGCCAGAGAGAGGACAGGGGAGGGGAAGACACATCAGGGCAGTCACAGCCAGAGAAAGGACATGGGAGGGGACGACACATCAGGGCAGTCACAGCCAGAGAGAGGACATGGGAGGGGACGACACATCAGGGCAGTCACAGCCAGAGAGAGGACAGGGGAGGGGACGACACATTAGGGCAGTCACAGCCAGAGAGAGGACAGGGGAGGGGAAGACACATTTGGGCAGTCACAGCCAGAGAGAGGACGAAACATCAGGGCAGTCACAGCCAGAGAGAGGACAGGGGAGGGGACGACACATCAGGGCAGTCACAGCCAGAGAGAGGACAGGGGAGGGGACGACACATCAGGGCAGTCACAGTGAGGACAGGGGAGGGGACGACACATCAGGGCAGTCAAAGCCAGAGAAAGGACAGGGGAGGGGACGACACATCAGGGCAGTCACAACCAGAGAGAGGACAGGGGAGGGGACGACACATCAGGGCAGTCACAGTGAGGACAGGGGAGGGGACGACACATCAGGGCAGTCACAGCCAGAGAGAGGACAGGGGAGGGGAGGGGACGACACATCAGGGCAGTCACAGCCAGAGAGAGGACAGGGGAGGGGAAGACACATCAGGGCAGTCACAGCCAGAGAGAGGACAGGGGAGGGGACGACACATCAGGGCAGTCACAGCCAGAGAGAGGACAGGGGAGGGGACGACACATCAGGGCAGTCACAGCCAGAGAGAGGACAGGGGAGGGGAAGACACATCAGGGCAGTCACAGCCAGAGACAGGACAGGACAGGGGACGACACATCAGGGCAGTCACAGTCAGAGAGAGGACAGGGGAGGGGACGACACATCAGGGCAGTCACAGCCAGAGAGAGGACAGGGGAGGGGAAGACACATCAGGGTAGTCACAGCCAGAGACAGGACAGGGGAGGGGAAGACACATCAGGGCAGTCACAGCCATAGAGAGGACAGGGGAGGGGACGACACATCAGGGCAGTCACAGCCAGAGAGAGGACAGGGGAGGGGACGACACATCAGGGCAGTCACAGTCAGAGAGAGGACAGGGGAGGGGAAGACACATCAGGGTAGTCACAGCCAGAGACAGGACAGGGGAGGGGAAGACACATCAGGGCAGTCACAGCCATAGAGAGGACAGGGGAGGGGACGACACATCAGGGCAGTCACAGCCAGAGAGAGGACAGGGGAGGGGACGACACATCAGGGCAGTCACAGTCAGAGAGAGGACAGGGGAGGGGACGACACATCAGGGCAGTTACAGTGAGGACAGGGGAGGGGGACGACACATCAGGGCAGTCACAGCCAGAGAGAGGACAGGGGAGGGGAAGACACATCGGGGCAGTCACAGACAGAGAGAGGACATGGGAGGGGACGACACATCAGGGCAGTCACAGCCAGAGAGAGTCATGGGAGGGGACGACACATCAGGGCAGTCACAGCCAGAGAGAGTCATGGGAGGGGAAGACACATCAGGGCAGACACAGCCAGAGAGAGGACAGGGGAGGGGACGACAAATCAGGGCAGTCACAGCCAGAGAGTCATGGGAGGGGACGACACATCAGGGCAGTCACAGCCAGAGAGAGGACAGGGGAGGGGACGACACATTAGGGCAGTCACAGCCAGAGAGAGGACAGGGGAGGGGAAGACACATCAGGGCAGTCACAGCCAGAGAGAGGACGAAACATCAGGGCAGTCACAGCCAGAGAGAGGACAGGGGAGGGGACGACACATCAGGGCAGTCACAGCCAGAGAGAGGACAGGGGAGGGGACGACACATCAGGGCAGTCACAGTGAGGACAGGGGAGGGGACAACACATCAGGGCAGTCACAGCCAGAGAGAGGACAGGGGAGGGAACAACACATCAGGGCAGTCACAGTGAGGACAGGGGAGGGGACGACACATCAGGGCAGTCAAAGCCAGAGAAAGGACAGGGGAGGGGACGACACATCAGGGCAGTCACAGCCAGAGAGAGGACAGGGGAGGGGACGACACATCAGGGCAGTCACAGTCAGAGAGAGGACAGGGGAGGGGACGACACATCAGGGCAGTCACAGCCAGAGAGAGGGGAGGGGAGGGGACGACACATCAGGGCAGTCACAGCCAGAGAGAGGACAGGGGAGGGGACGACACATCAGGGCAGTCATTGCCAGAGAGAGGACAGGGGAGGGGACGACACATCAGGGCAGTCACAGCCAGAGAGGACAGGGGAGGGGACGACACATCAGGGCAGTCACAGCCAGAGAGAGGACAGGTGAGGGGATGACACATCAGGGCAGTCACAGCCAGAGAGAGGACAGGGGAGGGGACGACACATCAGGGCAGTCACAGTCAGAGAGAGGACAGGGGAGGGGACGACACATCAGGGCAGTCACAGCCAGAGAGAGGACACGGGAGGGGAAGACACATCAGGGAAGTCACAGCCAGAGACAGGACAGGGGAGGGGACGACTCATCAGGGCAGTCACAGTCAGAGAGAGGACAGGGGAGGGGACGACACATCAGGGCAGTCACAGCCAGAGAGAGGACAGGGGAGGGGAAGACACATCAGGGTAGTCACAGCCAGAGACAGGACAGGGGAGGGGAAGACACATCAGGGCAGTCACAGCCATAGAGAGGGGAGGGGACGACACATCAGGGCAGTCACAGCCAGAGAGAGGACAGGGGAGGGGACGACACATCAGGGCAGTCACAGTCAGAGAGAGGACAGGGGAGGGGACGACACATCAGGGCAGTCACAGTGAGGACAGGGGAGGGGACGACACATCAGGGCAGTCACAGCCAGAGAGAGGACAGGGGAGGGGAGGGGACGACACATCAGGGCAGTCACAGCCAGAGAGAGGACAGGGGAGGGGAGGGGACGACACATCAGGGCAGTCACAGCCAGAGAGAGGACAGGGGAGGGGAAGACACATCAGGGCAGTCACAGCCAGAGAGAGGACAGGGGAGGGGACGACACATCAGGGCAGTCACAGCCAGAGAGAGGACAGGGGAGGGGAAGACACATCAGGGCAGTCACAGCCAGAGAGAGGACAGGGGAGGGGACGACACATCAGGGCAGTCACAGCCAGAGAGAGGACAGGGGAGGGGACGACACATCAGGGCAGTCACAGCCAGAGAGAGGACAGGGGAGGGGAGGGGACGACACATCAGGGCAGTCACAGCCAGAGAGAGGACAGGGGAGGGGAGGGGACGACACATCAGGGCAGTCACAGCCAGAGAGAGGACAGGGGAGGGGAAGACACATCAGGGCAGTCACAGCCAGAGAGAGGACAGGGGAGGGGACGACACATCAGGGCAGTCACAGCCAGAGAGAGGACAGGGGAGGGGAAGACACATCAGGGCAGTCACAGCCAGAGAGAGGACAGGGGAGGGGACGACACATCAGGGCAGTCACAGCCAGAGAGAGGACAGGGGAGGGGACGACACATCAGGGCAGTCACAGCCAGAGAGAGGACAGGGGAGGGGAAGACACATCAGGGCAGTCACAGCCAGAGACAGGACAGGACAGGGGACGACACATCAGGGCAGTCACAGTCAGAGAGAGGACAGGGGAGGGGACGACACATCAGGGCAGTCACAGCCAGAGAGAGGACAGGGGAGGGGAAGACACATCAGGGTAGTCACAGCCAGAGACAGGACAGGGGAGGGGAAGACACATCAGGGCAGTCACAGCCATAGAGAGGACAGGGGAGGGGACGACACATCAGGGCAGTCACAGCCAGAGAGAGGACAGGGGAGGGGACGACACATCAGGGCAGTCACAGTCAGAGAGAGGACAGGGGAGGGGAAGACACATCAGGGTAGTCACAGCCAGAGACAGGACAGGGGAGGGGAAGACACATCAGGGCAGTCACAGCCATAGAGAGGACAGGGGAGGGGACGACACATCAGGGCAGTCACAGCCAGAGAGAGGACAGGGGAGGGGACGACACATCAGGGCAGTCACAGTCAGAGAGAGGACAGGGGAGGGGACGACACATCAGGGCAGTCACAGCCAGAGAGAGGGGAGGGGAGGGGACGACACATCAGGGCAGTCACAGCCAGAGAGAGGACAGGGGAGGGGACGACACATCAGGGCAGTCATTGCCAGAGAGAGGACAGGGGAGGGGACGACACATCAGGGCAGTCACAGCCAGAGAGGACAGGGGAGGGGACGACACATCAGGGCAGTCACAGCCAGAGAGAGGACAGGTGAGGGGATGACACATCAGGGCAGTCACAGCCAGAGAGAGGACAGGGGAGGGACGACACATCAGGGCAGTCACAGTCAGAGAGAGGACAGGGGAGGGGACGACACATCAGGGCAGTCACAGCCAGAGAGAGGACACGGGAGGGGAAGACACATCAGGGCAGTCACAGCCAGAGACAGGACAGGGGAGGGGACGACACATCAGGGCTGTCACAGTCAGAGAGAGGACAGGGGAGGGGACGACACATCAGGGCAGTCACAGCCAGAGAGAGGACAGGGGAGGGGAAGACACATCAGGGTAGTCACAGCCAGAGACAGGACAGGGGAGGGGAAGACACATCAGGGCAGTCACAGCCATAGAGAGGGGAGGGGACGACACATCAGGGCAGTCACAGCCAGAGAGAGGACAGGGGAGGGGACGACACATCAGGGCAGTCACAGTCAGAGAGAGGACAGGGGAGGGGACGACACATCAGGGCAGTCACAGTGAGGACAGGGGAGGGGACGACACATCAGGGCAGTCACAGCCAGAGAGAGGACAGGGGAGGGGAGGGGACGACACATCAGGGCAGTCACAGCCAGAGAGAGGACAGGGGAGGGGAGGGGACGACACATCAGGGCAGTCACAGCCAGAGAGAGGACAGGGGAGGGGAAGACACATCAGGGCAGTCACAGCCAGAGAGAGGACAGGGGAGGGGACGACACATCAGGGCAGTCACAGCCAGAGAGAGGACAGGGGAGGGGAAGACACATCAGGGCAGTCACAGCCAGAGAGAGGACAGGGGAGGGGACGACACATCAGGGCAGTCACAGCCAGAGAGAGGACAGGGGAGGGGACGACACATCAGGGCAGTCACAGCCAGAGAGAGGACAGGGGAGGGGAAGACACATCAGGGCAGTCACAGCCAGAGACAGGACAGGACAGGGGACGACACATCAGGGCAGTCACAGTCAGAGAGAGGACAGGGGAGGGGACGACACATCAGGGCAGTCACAGCCAGAGAGAGGACAGGGGAGGGGAAGACACATCAGGGTAGTCACAGCCAGAGACAGGACAGGGGAGGGGAAGACACATCAGGGCAGTCACAGCCATAGAGAGGACAGGGGAGGGGACGACACATCAGGGCAGTCACAGCCAGAGAGAGGACAGGGGAGGGGACGACACATCAGGGCAGTCACAGTCAGAGAGAGGACAGGGGAGGGGAAGACACATCAGGGTAGTCACAGCCAGAGACAGGACAGGGGAGGGGAAGACACATCAGGGCAGTCACAGCCATAGAGAGGACAGGGGAGGGGACGACACATCAGGGCAGTCACAGCCAGAGAGTCATGGGAGGGGACGACACATCAGGGCAGTCACAGCCAGAGAGAGGACAGGGGAGGGGACGACACATTAGGGCAGTCACAGCCAGAGAGAGGACAGGGGAGGGGAAGACACCATCAGGGCAGTCACAGCCAGAGAGAGGACGAAACATCAGGGCAGTCACAGCCAGAGAGAGGACAGGGGAGGGGACGACACATCAGGGCAGTCACAGCCAGAGAGAGGACAGGGGAGGGGACGACACATCAGGGCAGTCACAGTGAGGACAGGGGAGGGGACAACACATCAGGGCAGTCACAGCCAGAGAGAGGACAGGGGAGGGAACGACACATCAGGGCAGTCACAGTGAGGACAGGGGAGGGGACGACACATCAGGGCAGTCAAAGCCAGAGAAAGGACAGGGGAGGGGACGACACATCAGGGCAGTCACAGCCAGAGAGAGGACAGGGGAGGGGACGACACATCAGGGCAGTCACAGTCAGAGAGAGGACAGGGGAGGGGACGACACATCAGGGCAGTCACAGCCAGAGAGAGGGGAGGGGAGGGGACGACACATCAGGGCAGTCACAGCCAGAGAGAGGACAGGGGAGGGGACGACACATCAGGGCAGTCATTGCCAGAGAGAGGACAGGGGAGGGGACGACACATCAGGGCAGTCACAGCCAGAGAGGACAGGGGAGGGGACGACACATCAGGGCAGTCACAGCCAGAGAGAGGACAGGGGAGGGGATGACACATCAGGGCAGTCACAGCCAGAGAGAGGACAGGGGAGGGGACGACACATCAGGGCAGTCACAGTCAGAGAGAGGACAGGGGAGGGGACGACACATCAGGGCAGTCACAGCCAGAGAGAGGACAGGGGAGGGGAAGACACATCAGGGCAGTCACAGCCAGAGACAGGACAGGGGAGGGGACGACACATCAGGGCAGTCACAGTCAGAGAGAGGACAGGGGAGGGGACGACACATCAGGGCAGTCACAGCCAGAGAGAGGACAGGGGAGGGGAAGACACATCAGGGTAGTCACAGCCAGAGACAGGACAGGGGAGGGGAAGACACATCAGGGCAGTCACAGCCATAGAGAGGGGAGGGGACGACACATCAGGGCAGTCACAGCCAGAGAGAGGACAGGGGAGGGGACGACACATCAGGGCAGTCACAGTCAGAGAGAGGACAGGGGAGGGGACGACACATCAGGGCCGTCACAGTGAGGACAGGGGAGGGGACGACACATCAGGGCAGTCACAGCCAGAGAGAGGACAGGGGAGGGGAGGGGACGACACATCAGGGCAGTCACAGCCAGAGAGAGGACAGGGGAGGGGAGGGGACGACACATCAGGGCAGTCACAGCCAGAGAGAGGACAGGGGAGGGGAAGACACATCAGGGCAGTCACAGCCAGAGAGAGGACAGGGGAGGGGACGACACATCAGGGCAGTCACAGCCAGAGAGAGGACAGGGGAGGGGACGACACATCAGGGCAGTCACAGCCAGAGAGAGGACAGGGGAGGGGAAGACACATCAGGGCAGTCACAGCCAGAGACAGGACAGGACAGGGGACGACACATCAGGGCAGTCACAGTCAGAGAGAGGACAGGGGAGGGGACGACACATCAGGGCAGTCACAGCCAGAGAGAGGACAGGGGAGGGGAAGACACATCAGGGTAGTCACAGCCAGAGACAGGACAGGGGAGGGGAAGACACATCAGGGCAGTCACAGCCATAGAGAGGACAGGGGAGGGGACGACACATCAGGGCAGTCACAGCCAGAGAGAGGACAGGGGAGGGGACGGACACATCAGGGCAGTCACAGTCAGAGAGAGGACAGGGGAGGGGAAGACACATCAGGGTAGTCACAGCCAGAGACAGGACAGGGGAGGGGAAGACACATCAGGGCAGTCACAGCCATAGAGAGGACAGGGGGGGAGGGGACGACACATCAGGGCAGTCACAGCCAGAGAGAGGACAGGGGAGGGGACGACACATCAGGGCAGTCACAGTCAGAGAGAGGACAGGGGAGGGGACGACACATCAGGGCAGTTACAGTGAGGACCAGGGGAGGGGGACGACACATCAGGGCAGTCACAGCCAGAGAGAGGACAGGGGAGGGGAAGACACATCAGGGCAGTCACAGCCATAGAGAGGACAGGGGAGGGGACGACACATCAGGGCAAGTCACAGTGAGGACAGGGGAGGGGACGACACATCAGGGCAGTCACAGCCAGAGAGAGGACAAGGGAGGGGAGGGGACGACACATCAGGGCAGTCACAGCCAGAGAGAGGACAGGGGAGGGGAAGACACATCGGGGCAGTCACAGCCAGAGAGAGGACAGGGGAGGGGAAGACACATCAGGGCAGTCACAGCCAGAGAGAGGACATGGGAGGGGACGACACATCAGGGCAGTCACAGCCAGAGAGAGGACATGGGAGGGGACGACAAATCAGGGCAGTCACAGCCAGAGAGAGGACAGGGGAGGGGAAGACACATCAGGCAGTCACAGCCAGAGAAAGGACATGGGAGGGGACGACACATCAGGGGCAGTCACAGCCAGAGAGAGGACATGGGAGGGGACGACACATCAGGGCAGTCACAGCCAGAGAGAGGACAGGGGAGGGGGACGACACATTAGGGCAGTCACAGCAGAGAGAGGACAGGGGAGGGGGAAGACACATTTGGGCAGTCACAGCCAGAGAGAGGACGAAACATCAGGGCAGTCACAGCCAGAGAGAGGACAGGGGAGGGGACGACACATCAGGGCAGTCACAAGCCAGAGAGAGGACATGGAGGGGACGACACATCAGGGCAGTCACAGTGAGGACAGGGGAGGGGGACGACACTTCAGGGCAGTCAAAGCCAGAGAAAGGACAGGGGGAGGGGACGACACATCAGGGCAGTCACAACCAGAGAGAGGACAGGGGGAGGGGACGACACATCAGGGCAGTCACAGGTGAGGACAGGGGAGGGGACGACAATCAGGGCAGTCAACATGCCAGAGAGAGGAACAGGGGAAGGCGGAGGGGACGACACATCAGGGCAGTCACAGCCGAGAGGAGGTACAAGGGGAGGGGAAGACACATCAGGGCAGTCACAGCCAGAGAGAGAGAACAGGGTGAGGGGACGACACATCAGGGCAGTCAACATCCATAGATAGGACAGGGGAGGGGACGACAAATCGGCAGGGCGTCACACCAGAGAGAGGACAGGGGAGGGGAAAACACATCAGGGCAGTCACAGCCAGAGAGAGGACAGGG
>NC_034197.2:30632819-30655633 GCF_002021735.2 Oncorhynchus kisutch
GGAGGGGACGACACATCAGGGCAGTCACAGTCAGATGACCGAGGACAGGGGAGGGGACGACCACATCAGTGGCAGTCACATGCCAGAGAGAGGACAGGGGGAGTGGGAAGACACATCAGGGTAGTCACAGCCAGAGACAGGAACAGGGGAGGGGAAGACACATCAGGCGGCAGTCACAGCCATAGAGAGGGGGAGGGGAGGGGACAACACATCAGGGCAGTCACAGCCAGAGAGAGGACTACGGGGAGGGGACGACACTCAGGGCAGTCACAGTCAGAGAGAGGACAGGGGAGGGGACGACACATCAGGGCAGTCACAGTGAGGACCACGGGGAGGGGGACGACATCAGGGCAGTCACAGCCAGAGTGAGGACAGGGGAGGGGAAGACATATCGGGGCAGTCACAGACAGAGAGAGTACATGGGAGGGGACGACACATCAGGGCAGTCACAGCCAGAGAGAGTCATGGGAGGGGACGACACATCAGGGCAGTCACAGCCAGAGAGAGTCATGGGAGGGGAAGACACATCAGGGCAGTCACAGCCAGAGAGAGGACAGGGGAGGGGAAGACACATCAGGGCAGTCACAGCCAGAGAGAAGACATGGGAGGGGACGACAAATCAGGGCAGTCACAGCCAGAGAGAGTCATGGGAGGGGACGACACATCAGGGCAGTCACAGCCAGAGAGAGGACAGGGGAGGGGACGACACATTAGGGCAGTCACAGCCAGAGAGAGGACAGGGGAGGGGAAGACACATCAGGGCAGTCACAGCCAGAGAGAGGACGAAACATCAGGGCAGTCACAGCCAGAGAGAGGACAGGGGAGGGGACGACACATCAGGGCAGTCACAGCCAGAGAGAGGACAGGGGAGGGGACGACACATCAGGGCAGTCACAGTGAGGACAGGGGAGGGGACAACACATCAGGGCAGTCACAGCCAGAGAGAGGACAGGGGAGGGAACGACACATCAGGGCAGTCACAGTGAGGACAGGGGAGGGGACGACACATCAGGGCAGTCACAGCCAGAGAGAGGACAGGGGAGGGGACGACACATCAGGGCAGTCACAGTCAGAGAGAGGACAGGGGAGGGGACGACACATCAGGGCAGTCACAGCCAGAGAGAGGACAGGGGAGGGGACGACACGTCAGGGCAGTCACAGCCAGAGAGAGGACAGGGGAGGGGACGACACATCAGGGCAGTCATTGCCAGAGAGAGGACAGGGGAGGGGACGACACATCAGGGCAGTCACAGACAGAGAGGACAGGGGAGGGGACGACACATCAGGGCAGTCACAGCCAGAGAGAGGACAGGGGAGGGGATGACACATCAGGGCAGTCACAGCCAGAGAGAGGACAGGGGAGGGGACGACACATCAGGGCAGTCCATTTTCATTTACTTATGTTTTTTAGATTGGTACACTCTTAGAAAAATGGTTCCAAAAGGGTTCTTCGGCTGTCCCCATAGGAGAACCCTTTGAAGAACTCTTTTTGGGTTCCAGGTAGAACACATGGGGACATTTTTTCTAAGAGTGTACAGATGAAGGAGGGAAAGCCATTTGAGATTATTGAGACACATCCCTAGTCTGAGAGGGAAAAGAGGGGGATAAGACTGCAACTCAGAGGAATACATGTTATTCCCACACTAAAACAAAGTGAATCATGTCAGTCAGACCCTGAGGCTGGAGAACACACTCCCACCAGTCTTAGATCCACCAGGGGACACACAGAAACCCCCAGCATTTATTTGTAAAACCTTTATCAGACATGAGCGAGAGTGAGGGGGGAGAAAGAGTGAAAGAGAAATATATATTGAAAAAGACAGAAAGAAAGAGAGTGGGAAAGAGCAAGACAGACATTTTGTGAGAGTGTGATAGGAAGTAAGAGAGAGCGAAAGAGAAAAATAGAGAGAAAGGGAGCACAAGAGAGAGAGAAAGAGAGAGAGGGAGCACTAGAGACAGAGGGAGCACGAGAGAGAGCACTAGAGCGAGAGGGAGCACGAGAGAGAGAGAGCGAGAGAGAGCACTAGAGAGAGAGAGAGCACTAGAGAGAGAGAGCACTAGAGAGAGAGAGAGCACTAGAGAGAGAGAGAGCACTAGACAGAAGAGAGAGCACTAGACAGAGAGAGCACTAGAGAGAGAGAGCACTACAGAGAGAGCACTAGAGAGAGAGAGCACAAGACAGAGAGAGAGAGTAGGAGGGAGCACGAGTGAGAGAGAGCACTAGAGAGAGAAAGCGAGCACTAGAGAGAGAGAGCACTAGAGCGAGAGAGAGAGCACTAGAGAGAGAGAGAGCACTAGAGAGAGAGTGAGAGCACTAGAGAGAGAGAGCACAAGACAGAGAGAGAGAGCACTAGAAAGAGAGAGCAATAGAGAGAGAGAGCACAAGACAGAGAGAGAGAGCACTGGAGAGAGAGAGCACTAGAGAGAGAGAGAGCACTAGAGAGAGAGAGAGAGCACTAGAGAGAGAGAGCACAAGACAGAGAGAGAGAGCACTAGAGAGAGAGAGCACTGAGAGAGAGAGCACTAGAGAGAGAGAGCACTAGAGAGAGAGCACTAGAGAGAGAGAGCACTAGAGAGAGAGAGAGCACTAGAGAGAGAGAGCACTAGAGAGAGAGAGCACTAGAGAGAGAGAGCACTAGAGAGAGAGCACTAGAGAGAGAGAGCACTAGAGAGAGAGAGAGCACAAGACAGAGAGAGAGAGTAGGAGGGAGCACGAGTGAGAGAGAGCACTAGAGAGAGAAAGCGAGCACTAGAGAGAGAGAGCACTAGAGCAAGAGAGAGAGCACTAGAGAGAGAGAGAGCACTAGAGAGAGAGAGTGAGAGCACTAGAGAGAGAGAGCACAAGACAGAGAGAGAGAGAGCAATAGAGAGAGAGAGCACAAGACAGAGAGAGAGAGAGAGAGCACTGGAGAGAGAGAGCACTAGAAGAGAGAAGCACTAGAGAGAGAGAGAGCACTAGAGAGAGAGAGAGAGCACTAGAGAGAGAGAGCACTAGAGACAGAGCACGAGAGAGAGAGCACTAGAGAGAGAGAGCACTAGAGAGAGAGAGAGCACTAGAGATAGAGAGAGCACTAGAGAGAGAGAGAGCACTAGAGAGAGAGAGAGCACTAGAGAGAGAGAGAGCACTAGAGAGAGAGAGAGAGCACTAGAGAGAGAGAGAGCACTATAGAGAGAGAGAGAGCACTAGAGAGAGAGCACTAGGAGAGAGAGAGCACTAGAGAGAGAGGGAGCACGAGAGAGAGAGGGAGCACTAGAGAGAGAGAGAGCACTAGAGAGAGAGAGAGCACTAGAGAGAGAGAGCACTAGAGAGAGAGAGAGCACTAGAGAGAGAGAGAGCACTATAGAGAGAGAGCACTAGAGAGAGAGAGAGCACTAGAGAGAGAGAGCACTAGAGAGAGAGAGAGAGCCCTAGAGAGAGAGCACTAGGAGAGAGAGAGAGGGAGCACGAGAGAGAGAGGGAGCACGAGAGAGAGAGAGAGAGAGCACTAGACAGAGAGAGAGAGAGAGCACTAGAGAGAGAGAGCACTAGAGAGAGAGAGAGCACAAGACACAGAGAGAGAGAGCACTAGAGAGAGAGTGAGAGAGTACTAGAGAGAGAGAGCACAAGACAGAGAGAGCACTAGAGAGAGAGAGCACAAGACAGAGAGAGAGAGCACTAGAGAGAGAGAGCAATAGAGAGAGAGAGAGCACAAGACAGAGAGCACTGGCGAGAGAGAGCACTAGAGAAAGAGAGAGAGCACTAGAGAGAGAGAGAGAGCACAAGACAGAGAGAGAGAGCACTAGAGAGAGAGAGCACTAGAGAGAGAGAGAGCACAAGACAGAGAGAGAGAGACCACTAGAGAGAGAGTGAGAGAGCACTAGAGAGAGAGCACAAGACAGAGAGAGAGCACTAGAGAGAGAGAGAGAGCACTAGAGAGAGAGAGAGCACTAGAGAGAGAGAGCACGAGAGAGAGAGCACTAGAGAGAGAGAGAGCACTAGAGAGAGAGAGCACTAGAGAGAGAGAGAGCACTAGAGAGAGAGCACTAGAGAGAGAGAGCACTAGAGAGAGAGAGCACTAGAGAGAGAGAGAGCACTAGAGAGAGAGAGCACTAGAGAGAGAGAGAGAGCCCTAGAGAGAGAGCACTAGGAGAGAGAGAGAGGGAGCACGAGAGAGAGAGAGAGAGGGAGCACGAGAGAGAGAGAGAGCACTAGACAGAGAGAGAGAGAGCACTAGAGAGAGAGAGCACTAGAGAGAGAGAGAGCACAAGACAGAGAGAGAGAGAGCACTAGAGAGAGAGTGAGAGAGCACAAGACAGAGAGAGCACTAGAGAGAGAGAGCACAAGACAGAGAGAGAGAGCACTAGAGTGAGAGAGCAATAGAGAGAGAGAGCACAAGACAGAGAGCACTGGCGAGAGAGAGCACTAGAGAAAGAGAGAGAGCACTAGAGAGAGAGAGAGAGCACAAGACAGAGAGAGAGCACTAGAGAGAGAGAGCACTAGAGAGAGAGAGAGCACAAGACAGAGAGAGAGAGACCACTAGAGAGAGAGTGAGAGAGCACTAGAGAGAGAGCACAAGACAGAGAGAGAGCACTAGAGAGAGAGAGAGAGCACTAGAGAGAGAGAGAGCACTAGAGAGAGAGCACTAGAGAGAGAGCACGAGAGAGAGAGAGCACTAGAGAGAGAGAGCACTAGAGAGAGAGAGCACTAGAGAGAGAGAGCACTAGAGAGAGAGCACTAGAGAGAGAGAGCACTAGAGAGAGAGAGAGAGCACTAGAGAGAGAGAGCACGAGAGAGAGAGAGAGAGGGAGCACGAGAGAGAGAGAGAGAGAGAGAGAGAGAGCACTAGACAGAGAGAGAGAGAGCACTAGAGAGAGAGAGCACTAGAGAGAGAGAGCACTAGAGAGAGAGAGAGATCACTAGAGAGAGAGAGCATTAGGGAGAGAGAGAGCACTAGAGAGAGAGAGAGAGAGAGGGAGCACGAGAGAGAGAGAGAGAGAGAGAGAGAGAGAGAGAAGAAGAGAGCAATAGACAGAGAGAGAGAGCACTAGACAGAGAGAGAGAGAGCACTAGAGAGAGAGAGCACTAGAGAGAGAGAGAGCACTAGAGAGAGAGAGAGAGAGCACTAGAGAGAGAGAGAGCACTAGAGAGAGAGAGGGGAGCACTAGAGAGAGAGAGCACAAGACAGAGAGAGAGAGAGAGAGAGAGCACTAGAGAGAGAGAGCACAAGACAGAGAGAGCACTAGAGAGAGAGGAGCACTACAGAGAGAGCACTAGAGAGAGAGAGCACAAGACAGAGAGAGAGAGTAGGAGGGGAGCACGAGTGAGAGAGAGCACTAGAGAGAGAAAGCGAGCACTAGAGAGAGAGAGCACTAGAGCGAGAGAGAGAGCACTAGAGAGAGAGAGCACAAGACAGAGAGAGAGAGCACTAGAAAGAGAGAGCAATAGAGAGAGAGAGCACAAGACAGAGAGAGAGAGCACTGGAGAGAGAGAGCACTAGAGAGAGAGAGAGCACTAGAGAGAGAGAGAGAGCACTAGAGAGAGAGAGCACAAGACAGAGAGAGAGAGCACTAGAGAGAGAGAGCACGAGAGAGAGAGCACTAGAGAGAGAGAGCACTAGAGAGAGAGCACTAGAGAGAGAGAGCACTAGAGAGAGAGAGAGCACTAGAGAGAGAGAGCACTAGAGAGAGAGCATTAGAGAGAGAGCACTAGAGAGAGAGAGAGGGAGCACGAGAGAGAAAGAGAGCAATAGACAGAGAGCACTAGAGAGAGAGGGAGCACGAGAGAGAAAGAGAGCAATAGACAGAGAGAGAGAGCACTAGACAGAGAGAGAGAGAGAGAGAGCACTAGAGAGAGAGCACAAGACAGAGAGAGAGAGAGAGCACTAGAGAGAGAGAGAGCACTAGAAAGAGAGAGCACTAGAGAGAGAGAGGGAGCACTAGAGAGAGAGAGGGAGCACTAGAGAGAGAGAGAGCACAAGACAGAGAGAGAGAGAGAGAGCACTAGAGAGAGAGCACAAGACAGAGAGAGAGAGCACTAGAGAGAGAGCACTAGAGAGAGAGCACTAGAGAGAGAGAGCACTAGAGAGAGATGAGAGCACCAGACAGAGAGAGAGAGTAGGAGGGAGCACGAGTGAGAGAGAGCACTAGAGAGAGAGAGAGCACTAGAGAGAGAGAGAGCACTAGAGCGAGAGAGAGAGCACTAGAGAGAGAGAGCACTAGAGAGAGAGAGAGCACTAGAGAGAGAGAGAGAGAGCACTAGAGAGAGAGAGAGCACTAGAGAGAGAGAGGGAGCACTAGAGAGAGAGAGCACAAGACAGAGAGAGAGAGAGAGAGAGCACTAGAGAGAGAGAGCACAAGACAGAGAGAGCCACTAGAGAGAGAGAGCACTACAGAGAGAGAGCACTAGAGAGAGAGAGCACAAGACAGAGAGAGAGAGTAGGAGGGAGCACGAGTGAGAGAGAGCACTAGAGAGAGAAAGCGAGCACTAGAGAGAGAGAGCACTAGAGCGAGAGAGAGAGCACTAGAGAGAGAGAGAGCACTAGAGAGAGAGTGAGAGCACTAGAGAGAGAGAGCACAAGACAGAGAGAGAGAGCACTAGAAAGAGAGAGCAATAGAGAGAGAGAGCACAAGACAGAGAGAGAGAGCACTGGAGAGAGAGAGCACTAGAGAGAGAGAGAGCACTAGAGAGAGAGAGAGAGCACTAGAGAGAGAGAGCACAAGACAGAGAGAGAGAGCACTAGAGAGAGAGCACGAGAGAGAGAGCACTAGAGAGAGAGAGCACTAGAGAGAGAGCACTAGAGAGAGAGAGCAACTAGAGAGAGAGAGAGCACTAGAGAGAGAGAGCACTAGAGAGAGAGCATTAGAGAGAGAGCACTAGAGAGAGAGAGAGGGAGCACGAGAGAGAAGAGAGCAATAGACAGAGAGCACTAGAGAGAGAGAGAGAGAGGGAGCACGAGAGAGAAAGAGAGCAATAGACAGAGAAGAGAGCACTAGACAGAGAGAGAGAGAGCACTAGAGAGAGAGCACAAGACAGAGAGAGAGAGAGAGAGAGCACTAGAGAGAGAGAGAGCACAAGACAGAGAGAGAGAGAGAGAGCACTAGAGAGAGAGCACAAGACAGAGAGAGAGAGCACTAGAGAGAGAGCACATAGAGAGAGAGCACTAGAGAGAGAGAGCACTAGAGAGAGAGAGAGCACAAGACAGAGAGAGAGGAGTAGGAGGGAGCACGAGTGAGAGAGAGCACTAGAGGAGAGAGAGAGCACTAGAGAGAGAGAGAGCACATAGAGCGAGGAGAGAGAGCACTAGAGAGAGAGTGAGAGCACTAGAGAGAGAGAGAGAGCACTAGAGAGAGAGAGCACAAGACAGAGAGAGAGAGCACTAGAGAGAGAGAGCACGAGAGAGAGAGCACTAGAGAGAGAGAGCACTAGAGAGAGAGAGAGCACTAGAGAGAGAGAGAAGAGCATCTAGAGATAGAGAGAGAGCACTAGAGAGAGAGATAGCACTAGAGAGAGAGAGAGAGCACTAGAGAGAGAGAGAGCACTAGAGAGAGAGAGAGAGCACTAGAGAGAGAGCACTAGAGAGAGAGCACTAGAGAGAGAGAGAGCACTAGAGAGAGAGCACTAGAGAGAGAGAGCACTAGAGAGAGAGAGAGCACTAGAGAGAGAGGCACTAGAGAGAGAAGAGCACTAGAGAGAGAGAGCACTAGAGAGAGAGCATTAGAGAGAGAGAGAGCACTAGAGAGAGAGAGGGGGAGCACGAGAGAGAAAGAGAGCAATAGACAGAGAGAGAGAGCACTAGACAGAGAGAGAGAGAGAGCACTAGAGAGAGAGCACAAGACAGAGAGAGAGAGAGAGAGAGAGAGAGCACTAGAGAGAGAGAGCACTAGAGAGAGAGAGAGAGCACTAGAGAGAGAGCACTAGAGAGAGAGAGGGAGCACTAGAGAGAGAGAGAGCACAAGACAGAGAGAGAGAGAGCACTAGAGAGAGAGCACAAGACAGAGAGAGAGCACTAGAGAGAGAGCACTAGAGAGAGAGAGCACTAGAGAGAGAGAGAGCACAAGACAGAGAGAGAGCACTAGAGAGAGAGAGAGCACTAGAGCGAGAGAGAGAGCACTAGAGAGAGAGTGAGAGCACTAGAGAGAGAGAGAGCACAAGACAGAGAGAGAGAGCACTAGAGAGAGAGAGCAATAGAGAGAGAGAGAGCACTAGAGAGAGAGAGAGCACTAGAGAGAGAGAGCACAAGACAGAGAGAGAGAGAGCACTAGAGAGAGAGAGAGCACTAGAGAGAGAGAGCACGAGAGAGAGAGCACTAGAGAGAGAGAGAGCACTAGAGAGAGAGAGCACTAGAGAGAGAGAGCACTAGAGAGAGAGCACTAGAGAGAGAGAGCACTAGAGAAAGAGAGAGCACTAGAGAGAGAGAGCACTAGCGAGAGAGAGAGCACTAGAGAGAGAGAGCACTAGAGAGAGAGAGAGAGAGAGAGAGAGAGAGAGAGAGAGAGGGGAGAAAGGGTTCCAAAAGAGTTCTTCGGCTGTCGCCATAGGATAACCCTTTTTGGTTGCAGTTAGAACTCGTTTGGGTTCCATCTAGAACCCTATGTGAAACGGGTTCTATATGGAACCAAAAAGGGTTCTTCTAAAGGTTCTCCTATGGAGAGAGCTGAAGAACCCTTGTTGGTTCTAGCACCTTTGTTTCTAAAACAGTAGAAAATACGAGTTAGCTGGTGTATCACAGTACAACAACAAGGTCACTGTCATCCTGCTGGCTTTTCCCACACTGCACTGTGGCTCAGCCATGTGACCAGAGGACACACACTGGGTACAGATTAGCAATGATGCCACTTCTGCAGGTAATGCAGAACAACACAAACACTCACACACACACACACACACACACACACACACACACACACACACACACACACACACACACACAATGGAAGTTCGAATCACTGCTTTAAAACACAAACTGTACTCTCTCCTCATAATGATATGGAGAGCTGCCAATATGACCATGGGACAAAAGGCAGGGACTGAACACAAATGAGGGCATCATTTAAACAGATCAGCTATGATGGCAAGGCTGACTGGAATACACACACACACACAGGTTTGCTCATTTATATTTGATGATGCTTTCTGAGATAGTAGTTTTGAATTATTCAACAAACTTAATTGGAGCAGCATTCCACTAATGCAGGAGTGAGGGCCATGTTGATATCTTGATGAACCTCTCTACCGAGGGACTTAACACAGCACCAGAATGTAATGTGCTTTCAGAACGGCCATATCAATCAGAACTTCAGCCAAAAAGCATAACAATAGAAATCAATTAGGACATTTCACCCCCAATCCCAAACCAATGCCTCACGTCTGAAGGGAACAGAGTCCCTCCGCTGTCATGTTGCTGATGAAACCCACAGGGTTACTTTTCAAATGGATCCTTTCTGACCAGCGGATCAATAGATCAATCAACTTCGGGAAAGTGTGTGTGTGTGTGTGTGTGTACCTTGCTGCTGTGCTCAGCCATTGTATGGTAGTTCAGTCCGGCCTTGGACCTGAACTGTTTGTGGCACTCCTGGCACTTCAGGGCATCCTGGAGCTGCAGGGTTAAAGGACAAAGGTCACACAGTCATTCTTATTCATCAGAGCCTCTTGGATCCAATGACAGTAAAGAACCTATGAAAAGAGAGTGCATTTCTGCTCACTGTTCCCCCAACGTGAGCTTAACATGAGCTAGTGATACAGAACCATTTCACCCAGAATGGTATTTGTCAGGTAATCATCAAGACCAATAAGTGGAAAGTAGCCATTTTCATGAAGACACACGTATGGATGAAACTGGAAGAATCTGGAAGAGGAAGATGTTTTACAGTGACTGACCCCTGTGCTGATGTGGGGATTCCACCCCTCCTTAATGGCATTGCAGTCACTTTTACAGTCTCACAGCCCACCAGGCCAGGCTTCATAAAGAACAGGCTCTCAAAAGTACCTACTGACCCAGCTTACTGCCACACAGCAATCTCAGTGTGTGTCTGAATAGTCCAGGCTACCTCTCCTTGTGTCCTTTCCTGATTGCTTTGAGCTAGCCTGGGTTTACAGATTGGTACAGTTAAACGAGTGGAGGCTACTTCAGAGTATTGAGACTCAGCCACAGTCATTCCTCCAGCCCTTCAATCATTACTTTGCAATCGAATGGCTCCCCAGACCTTTCCCGAGGGGTCCTCAGAGGGAGGCAGGCATCTAACAGTGTTACAATATTAGTCAGAACTCGATGAAGTGGTTAAAACTGCATCACAGAAAGCAGTACAATAATTCAAATACCAATATAATAAACTGTAATACACTCCGCGGACACTTTATTAGGTACAACCATCTCGTACCGGTCGGACCCCCGAACAGCTGAAATCTTCAGCATATGGAAACGTTGCTCAATTGGTATCAAGGAGCCTAACGTGTGCCATGAAAGGCTACCAGGCAGGAAGGGCCATGGACTCATGCTGCTTAAGCCAAAACCGAACTCTGCCATGCAACAGGAAGTAGGATTCGCCAGACCAGACAATGTTTTTCCACCCCTCAGTTGTCCAGTGTTGGTGATCACGTGCCCACTGGAGCTGCTTCTTGTTTTTAGCTGATAGGAGCAGAACCCGGTGTGGTCGTCTGCTGCAATAGTCCATGTGTGTCAAGGGTCGACGAGTTGTACTTTCTGAGATGTCGTTTTGCACACCACTGTTGAACTGCGCTGCTACAGTATTTTCCTGTTTGTGGCCTGCCTGTTAGCTTGCACGATTCTCATCAACAAACCACGTGACTCACTGTCTGTAGGAGCTACCATTTTCATGAACAGGGTGGTGTACCTAATAAACTGTCCACTGAGTGTATATTGTTCTTGTACACAGCATTCTATACTGTACAGTAATATTTAGATGTTGGTATAAATATGTATGGCAACTGACGCTGATCAGAATGTGTTCAGAACAATTGTTTGAGCGAGTTAGAATCAAGAACAGATGTGGAACAGTACCCAAGTATAATATTATACAGAACATGGGAAATATGGAATGGGATTTAGGGCAAGTGTCAAATGATATACTGTGGTTTCAGAGTTTCAACAGAGAGTGTGAAACACAATCCTTAATTTAGAGGAATGAAAGCCAGATGTGACGAGAATGGTGATGACGGATCATAAATATATGGTTCGCCCCCAAAATCAAAATATGTTATGTCAAATGTATTCAGAAGTCGAACTGAGTCAGAATATGGCTGTTGTGAGGATCTGTTGTGAGGATCTGTTGTGAGGATCTGTTGTGAGGATCCTGCTACAAGCAGTAAGAGAAATCTGCAGACTACAGTCTCAAATGAAAGGGAATGATGGGAACTATTTCATTTGAGTTGTGAAAACATCTGTTTGGATTGATATGGTTCTCCTGTACAATCACCCTAGGCCTCTGTTCTGATTGACAGCTGTGTGGTCCACTCACCTTTTGGCAGATCTCCATGTGTTTCTTAAGGCCGGAGACGGTCTTTCTGGTGACGATGGAGCAGGTAGGACAGAGCACCTCCCCTCGCTCTGAGATGGCATGCTGCCACTGGGCCTCTGCTGGAGTACCTTGAGGATACATCAACCAATCAACCAATCAATACTTTATATTGTCAAAAACACGCCGAGGTAAACATGCGTACGAGGAAGTAAATTGGGAGATGGTTTTTGTCTTGTCAATAAACCAAAATACACAAGTCGTCCAGAACAGCCATTTCAGTACCAGAGGTGAGGGGTGGTGGGTCTCTTCTGGAGGCTGGGCCAGGGTTCTTCCTCTGGGGCTCCTCGCTGAACAGACCTCCCTCTGATCTCTTCACACGACCAGCCTTTAGCTTCTCCTCGACCTTGTTCATACCTGAAACATACAGTGTGTGACTGTGGACGTGACGTGCGTATACACGTGTGTATGGTCCAGGTTCAGTAACGGGGGAAACAGATCCAGTGACATTTACAGTCAGAGTCTAGAACAGAGTCAGTTATGCAGAGCAGTACGACACCAGGACAATTACAGAGGCATACCTTTTATTTAGCAGCTGCATTTCACAGGAGGAACAAGAGTGAGGATGTAAAATAAGAGAGAGGGAGGGAAAGAGAGAGTCAGGGAGGGAAAGAGAGAGTGAAGATAATGCTGACTAAGAAGAATGCATAGAGAGAACAATAAAAAGAAACAGAAAGAGTGGTAGAGAGAGAGGAGGCAGGGAGATGGTATGGCGCCGACAGAGATGGTCACCTCGTTTCGAATTTTAGGAAACTGTGCAATATTTTAAATTTGTTTATGTATTATATCTTACATTGTTACCCCATGAAATCTTAAGTCTTATTAGCAACGTCAACTTACCAACATTACGACCAGGAATAAGACTTTCCCGAAGCGGATCCTCTGTTCGGACCAGCACCCAGGACAATGGTGCTAATTCCAGTATGCGATCCAAAACAACGGCACTGCAGAAGGGGCAGACGAAGCAGCCACCTGGCCAGACTCCGTAGACGTGCACATCGCCCACCACTCCCGAGTATACTACTAGCCAATGTCCAGTCTCTGGACAACAAGGTAGACAAAATTCGAGCAAGGGATGCCTTCCAGAGAGACATCAGAGATTGAAACATTCTCTGTTTCACAGAAACATGGCTCTCTTGGGATATGTTGTTGGAATCGGTTCAGCCATCGGGCTTCTCCATGCATCGCGCAGACAGAGATAAAAAGGAAGGGCGGGGGTGTATGCTTTATGATTAACAACTCATGGTGTAATCATAACAACATACAGGAACTCAAGTCCTTCTGCTCACCAGATCTATAATTCCTTACAATCAAGTGCCGGCCAATTTACCTACCAAGAGAATTCTCATCAGTTATGTCACAGCTGTGTACATTCCCCCTCAAGCAGACACCAAGATGGCCATCAAGGGACTTCACTGGACTATATGCAAACTGAAAACCATACATCCTAAGGCTGCATTTATTGTAGCTGAGGATTTTAACAAAGCAAATTTGAGAATAGGTCTACCGAAATTCTTCCAGCATATTGATTTTGCTACGTGCATGCACAACACCCTCGACCACTGCTACTCTAACTCCCGCGATGCATACAAAGCCCTCCTCCGCCCTCTCTTCGGCAAATCCGACCACGACGCCATCTTGCTCCTTCCGTCTTATAGGCAAAATCGGACACCGACGTCACGCTTCCAGACAAACTAAACACCTTCTTTGCCCGCTTTGAGGATAATACAGTGCCACCTTCACGGCCCGCTAACAAGGACTGCACCCCTCCCCCCTTATCCGTGGCTGACGTGAGTAAAATATTTAAAAGTGTTAACCCTCGCAAGGCTGCTGGCCCAGACGGCATCCCTAGCCGCAGCCTGAGAGCATGCGCTAGATGACTACCGCCCCATAGCACTCACTTCTGTCATCATGAAGTGCTTTGAGAGACTAGTCAAGGATCATATCACCTCCACCTTACCGGCCACCCTAGACCCACTTCAGTTTGCATATCACCCCAGCAGGTCCACAGACGACGCAATCACCATCACACTGCACTCTGCCCTATCCCATCTGGACAAAAGGAATACCTATGTAAGAATGCTGTTCATTGACGACAACTCAGCATTCAACACCATAGTACCCTCCAAATCAAGATCAAGCTGGAGGCCCTGGCTCAATCCTGCTCTGTGCAATGGGGTCCTGGACTTTCTGACCGGCCACCCCAGGTGGTGAAGCCCCCTCCTGTACTCCCTGTTCACTTTAAAATCTGCTAACCATGTGTATGTGACAAATACATTTTGATTTGATAAAGAGAGAGAGGTAGAGAGAGAGGAGGCAGGGAGATGACAACAACAGAGAAAGAGAGAGAGAGGTAGAGAGAGAGGAGGCAGGGAGATGAGAACAACAGAGAAAGAGAGAGAGAGAGGTAGAGAGAGAGAAGGCAGGGAGATGAGAACAACAGAGAAAGAGAGAGAGTGGTAGAGAGAGAGGAGGCAGGGAGATGAGAACAACAGAGAAAGAGAGAGAGAGAGGTAGAGAGAGAGGAGGCAGGGAGATGAGAACAACAGAGAAAGAGAGAGAGAGTGGTAGAGAGAGAGGAGGCAGGGAGATGACAACAACAGAGAAAGAGAGGGAGAGTGGTAGAGAGAGAGAAGGCAGGGAGATGAGAACAACGGAGAAAGAGAGAGAGAGGTAGAGAGAGAGAAGGCAGGGAGATGAGAACAACAGAGAAAGAGAGAGAGAGTGGTAGAGAGAGAGGAGGCAGGGAGATGACAACAACAGAGGAAGAAAGAGAGAGAGGTAGAGAGAGAGAGAAGGCAGGGAGATGAGAACAACAGAGAAAGAGAGAGAGAGAGGTAGAGAGAGAGGAGGCAGAGAGATGAGAACAATAGAGAAAGAGAGAGAGTGGTAGAGAGAGAGGAGGCAGGGAGATGACAACAACAGAGAAAGAGAGAGAGAGAGAGGTAGAGAGAGAGGAGGCAGGGAGATGAGAACAACAGAGAAAGAGAGAGAGAGAGAGAGAGAGAGGAGGCAGAGAGATGAGAACAATAGAGAAAGAGAGAGAGAGAGGAGGCAGGGAGATGAGAACATCAGAGAAAGAGAGAGAGTGGTAGAGAAAGAGGAGGCAGGGAGATGAGAACAACAGAGAAAGAGAGAGAGAGTGGTAGAGAGAGAGGAGGCAGGGAGATGAGAACAATAGAGAAAGAGAGAGAGAGTGGTAGAGAGAGAGGAGGCAGGGAGATGAGAACAACAGAGAAAGAGGGAGGAGTGGTAGAGAGAGAGGAGGCAGGGAGATGAGAACAACAGAGAAAGAGAGAGAGGTAGAGAGAGAGGAGGCAGGGAGATGAGAACAACAGAGAAAGAGAGAGAGAGGTAGAGAGAGAGGAGGCAGGGAGATGAGAACAACAGAGAAAGAGAGAGAGAGAGGTCGAGAGAGAGGAGGCAGGGAGATGAGAACAACAGATAAAGAGAGAGAGAGTGGTAGAGAGAGAGAGGAGGCAGGGAGATGAGAACAACAGAGAAAGAGAGAGAGAGGTAGAGAGAGAGGAGGCAGAGAGATGAGAACAATAGAGAAAGAGAGAGAGAGTGATAGAGAGAGGAGGCAGGGAGATGAGAACAATAGAGAAAGAGAGAGAGAGTGGTAGAGAGAGAGGAGGCAGGGAGATGAGAACAATAGAGAAAGAGAGAGAGTGGTAGAGAGAGAGGAGGCAGGGAGATGAGAACAATAGAGAAAGAGAGAGAGAGTGGTAGAGAGAGAGGAGGCAGGGAGATGAGAACAACAGAGAAAGAGAGAGAGAGTGGTAGAGAGAGGAGGCAGGGAGATGAGAACAACAGAGAAAGAGAGAGAGAGTGGAAGAGAGAGAGGAGGCAGGGAGATGACAACAACAGAGAAAGAGAGAGAGAGTGGTAGAGAGAGAGGAGGCAGGGAGATGACAACAACAGAGAAAGATAGAGAGAGAGTGGTAGAGAGAGAGGAGGCAGGGAGATGACAACAACAGAGAAAGAGAGAGAGAGTGGTAGAGAGAGAGGAGGCAGGGAGATGAGAACAATAGAGAAAGAGAGAGAGAGTGGAAGAGAGAGAGGAGGCAGGGAGATGACAACAACAGAGAAAGAGAGAGAGAGGTAGAGAGAGAGGAGGCAGAGAGATGAGAACAATAGAGAAAGAGAGAGAGAGAGTGATAGAGAGAGGAGGCAGGGAGATGAGAACAATAGAGAAAGAGAGAGAGAGTGGTAGAGAGAGAGGAGGCAGGGAGATGAGAACAATAGAGAAAGAGAGAGAGTGGTAGAGAGAGAGGAGGCAGGGAGATGAGAACAATAGAGAAAGAGAGAGAGAGTGGTAGAGAGAGAGGAGGCAGGGAGATGAGAACAACAGAGAAAGAGAGAGAGAGTGGTAGAGAGAGAGGAGGCAGGGAGATGAGAACAATAGAGAAAGAGAGAGAGAGTGGTAGAGAGAGGAGGCAGGGAGATAAGAACAACAGAGAAAGAGAGAGAGAGTGGAAGAGAGAGAGGAGGCAGGGAGATGACAACAACAGAGAAAGAGAGAGAGAGTGGTAGAGAGAGAGGAGGCAGGGAGATGAGAACAACAGAGAAAGAGAGAGAGAGAGGTAGAGAGAGAGGAGGCAGGGAGATGAGAACAGTAGAGAATGAGAGAGAGAGTGGTAGAGAGAGAGGAGGCAGGGAGATGAGAACAACAGAGAAAGAGAGAGTGGTAGAGAGAGAGGAGGCAGGGAGATGAGAACAATAGAGAAAGAGAGAGAGAGTGGTAGAGAGAGGAGGCAGGGAGATGAGAACAACAGAGAAAGAGAGAGAGAGTGGAAGAGAGAGAGGAGGCAGGGAGATGACAACAACAGAGAAAGAGAGAGAGAGTGGTAGAGAGAGAGGATGCAGGGAGATGGCAACAACAGAGAAAGAGAGAGAGAGAGGTAGAGAGAGAGGAGGCAGGGAGATGAGAACAACAGAGAAAGAGAGAGGTAGAGAGAGAGGAGGCAGAGAGATGAGAACAATAGAGAAAGCGAGAGAGAGAGGAGGCAGGGAGAGGAGGCAGGGAGATGACAACAACAGAGAAAGAGAGAGAGAGTGGTAGAGAGAGAGGAGGCAGGGAGATGAGAACAATAGAGAAAGAGAGAGAGTGGTAGAGAGAGAGGAGGCAGGGAGATGAGAACAATAGAGAAAGAGAGAGAGTGATAGAGAGAGAGAGGAGGCAGGGAGATGAGAACAATAGAGAAGAGAGAGAGAGTGGTAGAGAGAGAGGAGGCAGGGAGATGACAACAACAGAGAAAGAGAGAGAGAGTGGTAGAGAGAGAGGGAGGCAGGGAGATGACAACAACAGAGAAAGAGAGAGAGAGAGAGAGAGAGGTAGAGAGAGGAGGCAGGGAGATGAGAACAACAGAGAAAGAGAGAGAGAGAGGTAGAGAGAGAGGAGGCAGGGAGATGAGAACAATAGAGAAAGAGAGAGAGTGGTAGAGAGAGAGGAAGCAGGGAGATGACAACAATAGAGAAAGAGAGAGAGTGGTAGAGAGAGAGGAGGCAGGGAGATGAGAACAATAGAGAAAGAGAAAGAGTGGTAGAGAGAGAGGAGGCAGGGAGATGAGGACAACAGAGAAAGAGAGAGAGAGTGGTAGAGAGAGAGGAGGCAGGGAGATGACAACAACAGAGAAAGAGAGAGAGAGTGGTAGAGAGAGAGGAGGCAGGGAGATGACAACAACAGAGAAAGAGAGAGAGAGAGGTAGAGAGAGAGGAGGCAGGGAGATGAGAAACAATAGAGAAAGAGAGAGAGTGGTAGAGAGAGAGGAAGCAGGGAGATGAGAACAATAGAGAAAGAGAGAGAGTGGTAGAGAGAGAGGAGGCAGGGAGATGAGAACAACAGAGAAAGAGAGAGAGAGTGGTAGAGAGAGAGGAGGCAGGGAGATGACAACAACAGAGAAAGAGAGAGGTAGAGAGAGAAGATGCAGGGAGATGAGAACAATAGAGAAAGAGAGAGAGTGGTAGAGAGAGAGGAGGCAGGGAGATGACAACAACAGAGAAAGAGAGAGAGAGTGGTAGAGAGAGAGGAGGCAGGGAGATGACAACAACAGAGAAAGAGAGAGAGAGAGAGGTAGAGAGAGGAGGCAGGGAGATGAGAACAACAGAGAAAGAGAGAGAGAGAGAGGTAGAGAGAGAGAGGTAGAGAGAGAGGAGGCAGGGAGATGAGAACAATAGAGAAAGAGAGAGAGAGAGTGGTAGAGAGAGAGGAAGCAGGGAGATGAGTACAATAGAGAAAGAGAGAGAGAGAGTGGTAGAGAGAGAGGAGACAGGGAGATGAGAACAATAGAGAAAGAGAGAGAGAGAGTGGTAGAGAGAGAGGAGGCAGGGAGATGAGAACAATAGAGAAAGAGAGAGAGTGGTAGAGAGAGAGGAAGCAGGGAGATGACAACAATAGAGAAAGAGAGAGAGAGTGGTAGAGAGAGAGGAGGCAGGGAGATGACAACAACAGAGAAAGAGAGAGAGAGTGGTAGAGAGAGAGGAGGCAGGGAGATGACAACAACAGAGAAAGAGAGAGAGAGTGGTAGAGGGAGAGGAGGCAGGGAGATGAGAACAATAGAGAAAGAGAGAGAGAGAGTGGTAGAGAGGAAGCAGGGAGATGAGTACAATAGAGAAAGAGAGAGAGAGAGTGGTAGAGAGAGAGGAGACAGGGAGATGAGAACAATAGAGAAAGAGAGAGAGAGAGTGGTAGAGAGAGAGGAGGCAGGGAGATGACAACAATAGAGAAAGAGAGAGAGTGGTAGAGAGAGAGGGGGCAGGGAGATGAGAACAATAGAGAAAGAGAGAGAGTGGTAGAGAGAGAGGAAGCAGGGAGATGACAACAATAGAGAAAGAGAGAGAGAGTGGTAGAGAGAGAGGAGGCAGGGAGATGAGAACAACAGAGAAAGAGAGAGAGAGTGGTAGAGAGAGAGGAGGCAGGGAGATGACAACAATAGAGAAAGAGAGAGAGTGGTAGAGAGAGAGGAGGCAGGGAGATGACAACAACAGAGAAAGAGAGAGAGAGTGGTTAGAGAGAGAGGAGGCAGGGAGATGGCAACAACAGAGAAAGAGAGAGAGAGAGGGTAGAGAGAGAGGAGGCAGGGAGATGAGAACAACAGAGAAAGAGAGAGGTAGAGAGAGAGGAGGCAGAGAGATGAGAACAATAGAGAAAGCGAGAGAGAGAGGAGGCAGGGAGAGGAGGCAGGGAGATGACAACAACAGAGAAAGAGAGAGAGAGTGGTAGAGAGAGAGGAGGCAGGGAGATGAGAACAATAGAGAAAGAGAGAGAGTGGTAGAGAGAGAGGAGGCAGGGAGATGAGAACAATAGAGAAAGAGAGAGAGTGATAGAGAGAGAGAGGAGGCAGGGAGATGAGAACAATAGAGAAAGAGAGAGAGAGTGGTAGAGAGAGAGGAGGCAGGGAGATGACAACAACAGAGAAAGAGAGAGAGAGTGGTAGAGAGAGAGGAGGCAGGGAGATGACAACAACAGAGAAAGAGAGAGAGAGAGAGAGAGAGGTAGAGAGAGGAGGCAGGGAGATGAGAACAACAGAGAAAAGAGAGAGAGAGGTAGAGAGAGAGGAGGCAGGGAGATGAGAACAATAGAGAAAGAGAGAGAGTGGTAGAGAGAGAGGAAGCAGGGAGATGACAACAATAGAGAAGAGAGAGAGTGGTAGAGAGAGAGGAGGCAGGGAGATGAGAACAATAGAGAAAGAGAAAGAGTGGTAGAGAGAGAGGAGGCAGGGAGATGAGGACAACAGAGAAAGAGAGAGAGAGTGGTAGAGAGAGAGGAGGCAGGGAGATGACAACAACAGAGAAAGAGAGAGAGAGTGGTAGAGAGAGAGGAGGCAGGGAGATGACAACAACAGAGAAAGAGAGAGAGAGAGGTAGAGAGAGAGGAGGCAGGGAGATGAGAACAATAGAGAAAGAGAGAGAGTGGTAGAGAGAGAGGAAGCAGGGAGATGAGAACAATAGAGAAAGAGAGAGAGTGGTAGAGAGAGAGGAGGCAGGGAGATGAGAACAACAGAGAAAGAGAGAGAGAGTGGTAGAGAGAGAGGAGGCAGGGAGATGACAACAACAGAGAAAGAGAGAGGTAGAGAGAGAAGATGCAGGGAGATGAGAACAATAGAGAAAGAGAGAGAGTGGTAGAGAGAGAGGAGGCAGGGAGATGACAACAACAGAGAAAGAGAGAGAGAGTGGTAGAGAGAGAGGAGGCAGGGAGATGACAACAACAGAGAAAGAGAGAGAGAGAGAGGTAGAGAGAGGAGGCAGGGAGATGAGAACAACAGAGAAAGAGAGAGAGAGAGAGGTAGAGAGAGAGAGGTAGAGAGAGAGGAGGCAGGGAGATGAGAACAATAGAGAAAGAGAGAGAGAGAGTGGTAGAGAGAGAGGAAGCAGGGAGATGAGTACAATAGAGAAAGAGAGAGAGAGAGTGGTAGAGAGAGAGGAGACAGGGAGATGAGAACAATAGAGAAAGAGAGAGAGAGAGTGGTAGAGAGAGAGGAGGCAGGGAGATGAGAACAATAGAGAAAGAGAGAGAGTGGTAGAGAGAGAGGAAGCAGGGAGATGACAACAATAGAGAAAGAGAGAGAGAGTGGTAGAGAGAGAGGAGGCAGGGAGATGACAACAACAGAGAAAGAGAGAGAGAGTGGTAGAGAGAGAGGAGGCAGGGAGATGACAACAACAGAGAAAGAGAGAGAGAGTGGTAGAGGGAGAGGAGGCAGGGAGATGAGAACAATAGAGAAAGAGAGAGAGAGAGTGGTAGAGAGGAAGCAGGGAGATGAGTACAATAGAGAAGAGAGAGAGAGAGTGGTAGAGAGAGAGGAGACAGGGAGATGAGAACAATAGAGAAAGAGAGAGAGAGAGTGGTAGAGAGAGAGGAGGCAGGGAGATGACAACAATAGAGAAAGAGAGAGAGTGGTAGAGAGAGAGGGGCAGGGAGATGAGAACAATAGAGAAAGAGAGAGAGTGGTAGAGAGAGAGGAAGCAGGGAGATGACAACAATAGAGAAAGAGAGAGAGAGTGGTAGAGAGAGAGGAGGCAGGGAGATGAGAACAACAGAGAAAGAGAGAGAGAGTGGTAGAGAGAGAGGAGGCAGGGAGATGACAACAATAGAGAAAGAGAGAGAGTGGTAGAGAGAGAGGAGGCAGGGAGATGACAACAACAGAGAAAGAGAGAGAGAGTGGTAGAGAGAGAGGAGGCAGGGAGATGACAACAACAGAGAAAGAGAGAGAGAGTGGTAGAGGGAGAGGAGGCAGGGAGATGAGAACAACAGAGAAAGAGAGAGAGAGAGAGAGGTAGAGAGAGAGGAGGCAGGGAGATGAGAACAATAGAGAAAGAGAGAGAGTGGTAGAGAGAGAGGAAGCAGGGAGATGACAACAATAGAGAAAGAGAGAGAGTGGTAGAGAGAGAGGAGGCAGGGAGATGAGAACAATAGAGAAAGAGAGAGAGTGGTAGAGAGAGAGGAGGCAGGGAGATGAGAACAACAGAGAAAGAGAGAGAGAGTGGTAGAGAGAGAGGAGGCAGGGAGATGACAACAATAGAGAAAGAGAGAGAGTGGTAGAGAGAGAGGAGGCAGGGAGATGAGAACAATAGAGAAAGAGAGAGAGAGTGGTAGAGAGAGAGGAGGCAGGGAGATGAGAACAACAGAGAAAGAGAGAGAGAGTGGTAGAGAGAGGAGGCAGGGAGATGAGAACAACGGAGAAAGAGAGAGAGAGTGGAAGAGAGAGAGGAGGCAGGGAGTTGACAACAACAGAGAAAGAGAGAGAGAGTGGTAGAGAGAGAGGAGGCAGGGAGATGACAACAACAGAGAAAGAGAGAGAGAGTGGTAGAGGGAGAGGAGCAGGGAGATGAGAACAACAGAGAAAGAGAGAGAGAGAGGTAGAGAGAGAGGAGGCAGGGAGATGAGAACAATAGAGAAAGAGAGAGAGTGGTAGAGAGAGAGGAAGCAGGAGATGACAACAATAGAGAAAGAGAGAGAGTGGTAGAGAGAGAGGAGGCAGGGGATGAGAACAACAGAGAAAGAGAGAGAGAGTGGTAGAGAGAGGAGGCAGGGAGATGAGAACAACGGAGAAAGAGAGAGAGAGTGGAAGAGAGAGAGGAGGCAGGGAGTTGACAAACAACAGAGAAAGAGAGAGAGAGTGTAGAGAGAGAGGAGCCAGGGAGATGACAACAACAGAGAAAGAGAGAGAGAGTGGTAGAGGGAGAGGAGGCAGGGAGATGAGAACAACAGAGAAAGAGAGAGAGAGAGGTAGAGAGAGAGGAGGCAGGGAGATGAGAACCAATAGAGAAAGAGAGAGAGTGGTAGAGAGAGAGGAAGCAGGGAGATGACAACAATAGAGAAAGAGAGAGAGTGGTAGAGAGAGAGGAGGCAGGGAGATGACAACAACAGAGAAAGAGAGAGAGAGTGGTAGAGAGAGAGGAGGCAGGGAGATGAGAACAAGAGAAAGAGAGAGAGTGGTAGAGAGAGAGGAGGCAGGGAGATGACAACAACAGAGAAAGAGAGAGAGAGGTAGAGAGAGAGGAGGCAGGGAGATGACGACAATAGAGAAAGAGAGAGAGAGTGGTAGAAGAGAGGCGGGGAGATGAGAACAATAGAGAAAGAGAGAGAGAGTGGTAGAGAGAGAGGAGGCAGGGAGATGAGAACAATAGAGAAAGAGAGAGAGTGGTAGAGAGAGAGGAGGCAGGGAGATGAGAACAATAGAGAAAGAGAGAGAGAGTGGTAGAGAGAGAGGAGGCAGGGAGATGAGAACAATAGAGAAAGAGAGAGAGAGTGGTAGAGAGAGAGGAGGCAGGGAGATGAGAACAATAGAGAAAGAGAGAGAGAGTGGTAGAGAGAGGAGGCAGGGAGATGAAGAACAACAGAGAAAGAGAGAGAGAGTGGTAGAGAGAGAGGAGGCAGGGAGATGACAACAACAGAGAAAGAGAGAGAGAGTGGTAGAGAGAGAGGAGGCAGGGAGATGAGAACAACAAGAGAGAGAGAGAGAGGTAGAGAGAGAGGAGGCAGGGAGATGAGAACAATAGAGAAAGAGAGAGAGTGGTAGAGAGAGAGGAGGCAGGGAGATGAGAACAACAGAGAAAGAGAGAGTGGTAGAGAGAGAGGAGGCAGGGAGATGAGAACAATAGAGAAAGAGAGAGAGAGTGGTAGAGAGAGAAGCAGGGAGATGAGAAACAACAGAGAAAGAGAGAGAGAGTGGTAGAGAGAGAGGAGGCAGGGAGATGAGAACAACAGAGAAAGAGAGAGAGTGGTAGAGAGAGAGGAGGCAGGGAGATGACAACAAGAGAAGAGAGAGAGAGAGGTAGAGAGAGAGGAGGCAGGGAGATGA
>NC_034197.2:30655733-30773233 GCF_002021735.2 Oncorhynchus kisutch
AGAGAGAGGAGGCAGGAGATGACAACAATAGAGAAAGAGAGAGAGTGGTAGAGAGAGAGGAGGCAGGGAGATAACAACAACAGAGAAAGAGAGAGAGATGGTAGAGAGAGAGGAGCAGGGAGATGACAACACAGAGAAAGGAGAGAGAGAAGAGGTAGAGAGAGAGGAGCAGGGAGATGAGAACAACAGAGAAAGAGAGAGAGAGGTAGAGAGAGAGGAGGCAGGGAGATGAGAACAATAGAGAAAGAGAGAGAGAGTGGTAGAGAGAGAGGAAGCAGGGAGATGAGTACAATAGAGAAAGAGAGAGAGAGTGGTAGAGAGAGGAGACAGGGAGATGAGAACAATAGAGAAAGAGAGAGAGTGGTAGAGAGAGAGGAGGCAGGGAGATGCAGCCCAATAGAGAAAGAGAGAGCAAGTGGTGGACGAGACGAGGAGGCAGGGGAGATGACAACAACAGAGACAGAGAGAGAGAGTGGTAGAGAGAGAGGAGGCAGGGAGTAATGACACAACAGTAGAAAGAGTAGAGAGAGAGAGATGAGAGGTGAGTGCAGGGAGACTGACAACAACAGAGAAAGATGAGAGAGAGAAAGGAGAGAGAGGAGGCAGGGAGATGACAACAACAGAGAAAAGAGCGAGGAGAGAGAGAGAGGAGGCAGGGAGAATGAGAACAACCGCCAGAAAGAGAGAGAGAGACGAGAGAGAGAGAGAGAGAGAGAGAGAGAGAGAGAGAGAGAGAGAGAGAGAGAGAGAGAGGAGGCAGGGAGATGAGAACAATAGAGAAAGAGAGAGAGAGAGAGAGAGAGAGGAGGCAGGGAGATGAGAACAATAGAAAGAGAGAGAGAGAGTGGTAGAGAGAAAGGAGGCAGGGAGATGACAACAACAGAGAAAGAGAGAGAGAGTGTAGAGAGAGAGGAGGCAGGGAGATGACAACAACAGAGAAGAGAGAGAGAGTGGTAGAGAGAGGAGGCAGGGAGATGACAACAACAGAGAAAGAGAGAGAGAGAGAGAGAGGAGGCAGGGAGATGAGAACAACAGAGAAAGAGAGAGAGAGACAGAGGAGAGAGAGAGAGAGAGAGAGAGGAGAGAGAGAGAGAGAGAGAGAGAGAGGAGGCAGGGAGATGAGAACAATAGAGAAAAAGAGAGAGAGAGAGAGAGAGAGAGAGGAGGCAGGGAGATGAGAACAATAGAGAAAGAGAGGAGAGTGGTAGAGAGAGAGGAGGCAGGGAGATGACAACAACAGAGAAAGAGAGAGAGAGTGGGTAGAGAGAGAGGAGGCAGGGAGATGACAACAACAGAGAAAGAGAGAGAGAGAGTGGTAGAGAGAGGAGGCAGGGAGATGACAACAACAGAGAAAGAGAGAGAGAGGTAGAGAGAGAGGAGGCAGGGAGATGACAACAACAGAGAAAGAGAGAGTGGTAGAGAGAGAGGAGGCAGGGAGATGACAACAACAGAGAAAGAGAGAGAGAGAGGTAGAGAGAGAGGAGGCAGGGAGATGACAACAACAGAGAAAGAGAGAGAGAGGTAGAGAGAGAGGAGGCAGGGAGATGACAACAACAGAGAAAGAGAGAGAGAGAGTGGTAGAGAGAGAGGAGGCAGGGAGATGACAACAACAGAGAAAGAGAGTACGAGACTGGCTCACTGAGTGAGGATATGAAACACCTCTACAGCCCTCAAATTAACAGAGAGAGAGGACACTATCACCCTACCACTAATACACACTGTGGAGGTTCAGACTCTAATGCCTAGTCAATGACCCAGTAGAGCATACTTCTATTTCCAGCATAAGTGAGATAAGCAGTGAGATGAGAAATGCAGAAGGGTCTACCTTTCAGTCCGAACGTCCCAGAGATGGAGGGCTGTTCTCCAGTGAACTTTTTAGGAGTTTTCTGCTTCCGTCCTGGCTCATGAGGACAACAGAGAGCAAGAAACGGTCAAACACACTGGGCCCCCATTTCCACTGGACTGCACCCTCACAATGCAACAAAAGATCCTACTAGTCATAATATTTGAATCTTACTGTGCCTTGTCCTCTCAGGGTCTTCATCTGGATACAGTGGGAGGAGGCTTCCCCCCTCACCATCGCTCTCGCTGCCATCCGGAGTGTTGGGGGAGGTGTCAGAGGAGGAGGCCTGATGTTGAGGAGGCTGGGGGTGTGTGTGCTGTTTCCTCTCCCCCCTCTGGGGGGAACACTCCCCATTCTGGGAGGGACTAGACACATCCTGGGTCTTCTTCACTTTGAAGAACACCGGCGATGGGGTAGTAATCTCCATAGGCCTGGACAGAGCAGACACAAGGGTACAATCTAAACCTAGGCTGACAGGGTTAGTTAACAGTGGTGAAGATCCCCGACCCAGGTTACCTTTTCTTGGCGGCCCCCTTCACGGGGGTCTTCTGTAGTTTGGGCTCGGCCGTGGTCTCCACGGTAACTCTCTCTGGGTGGTTCCACAGCTTGTGCTTCTGGAGCCGGACCTTAGTGGCGAACACCGCCTCACAGTCCGGACAGCCATGACTCAACTTCTCCGCTAGGGTTGCCTGGGGGACAGAGAAAAAAGGGAGGCGGTAAAAGAGAGAAAGAGAAGAAACAGAAGGATATTGATTCGTCTAAAGTTGACAAATCTAATTCAACAGGTGTACAGATTGACAATAAATATGTAGACCCCCTCGAAGCACTGAGAGTGGTCAACAGAGGGAAAAGCCAGGGGTGACACGGAGCAGGTGAGGAGGGGCGATGTGGGAGAGGAGAGTAATGTTGTCACGATACCAGGTTCAGTATCACGATACTAGATACAATCACGATACCACAGCAAAAACAGAAGGCATATTAGCCAAAGTCGCAGAATGGCCCTTGATGTAGACAGATACACTCAGCTACTGTTCTGTTCAGTCGTTGGGAATCTTCACATCTTCAACATTTTTCAGAGATAGCCATGTATGCATTAATGAATCAACTATACTGTTCTTAACAATCTAACAGTAATTAACAGTTTCAACATTTCTACATGCTGGGTCGTATTATTCAGGTGTGTTAACTTCTGTGCCGCGTGAGTGAGGAGATAACATGATGCAGCCCAGACTTCCAGTGCAGGCTAAGTGGAGCAGGAGTGGGGAGATAACATGACGTAGCCCAGACTCCCGGTGCAGGCTAAGTGGAGCAGGAGTGAGGAGATAACATGATGCAGCCCAGACTTCCAGTGCAGGCTAAGTGGAGCAGGAGTGGGGATATAACATGATGCAGCCCAGACTCCCAGTGCAGGCTAAGTGGAGCAGGAGTGAGGAGATAACATGATGTAGCTCAGACTCCCAGTGCAGGCTAAGTGGAGCAGGAGTGAGGAGATAACATGATGCATCCCAGACTCCCGGTGCAGGCTAAGTGGAGCAGGAGTGAGGAGATAACATGATGCAGCCCAGACTTACAGTGCAGGCTAAGTGGAGCAGGAGTGAGGAGATAACATGATGCAGCTCAGACTCCCAGTGCAGGCTAAGTGGAGCAGGAGTGAGGAGATAACATGATGCAGCCCAGACTCCCAGTGCAGGCTAAGTGGAGCAGGAGATAACACGATGCAGCCCAGACTCCCAGTGCAGGCTAAGTGGAGAAGGAGTGAGAAGATAACGTGATGCAGCCCAGACTCCCAGTGCAGGCTAAGTGGAGCAGGAGTGGGGAGATAACATGATGCAGCGCAGACTTCCAGTGCAGGCTAAGTGGAGCAGGAGTGAGGAGATAACATGATGCAGCCCAGACTCCCAGTGCAGGCTAAGTGGAGCAGGAGTGGGGAGATAACATGATGCAACCCAGACTCCCAGTGCAGGCTAAGTGGAGCAGGAGTGAGGAGATAACATGACGTAGCCCAGACTCCCAGTGCAGGCTAAGTGGAGCAGGAGTGGGGAGATAACATGATGCAGCCCAGACTCCCAGTGCAGGCTAAGTGGAGCAGGACTGAGGAGATAACATGATGCAGCCCAGACTCCCAGTGCAGGCTAAGTGGAAAAGGAGTGAGGAGATAACATGATGCAGCTCAGACTCCCAGTGCAGGCTAAGTGGAGCAGGAGTGAGGAGATAACATGATGCAGCACAGACTCCCGGTGCAGGCTAAGTGGAGCAGGAGATAACACGATGCAGCCCAGACTCCCAGTGCAGGCTAAGTGGAGCAGGAGTGAGAAGATAACGTGATGCAGCCCAGACTCCCAGTGCAGGCTAAGTGGAGCAGGAGTGAGGAGATAACATGATGCAGCCCAGACTCCCAGTGCAGGCTAAGTGGAGCAGGAGTGAGGAGATAACATGATGCAGCCCAGACTCCCAGTGCAGGCTAAGTGGAGCAGGAGTGAGGAGATAACATGATGCAGCCCAGACTCCCAGTGCAGGCTAAGTGGAAAAGGAGTGAGGAGATAACATGATGCAGCTCAGACTCCCAGTGCAGGCTAAGTGGAGCAGGAGTGAGGAGATAACATGATGCAGCACAGACTCCCAGTGCAGGCTAAGTGGAGCAGGAGATAACACGATGCAGCCCAGACTCCCAGTGCAGGCTAAGTGGAGCAGGAGTGAGAAGATAACGTGATGCAGCCCAGACTCCCAGTGCAGGCTAAGTGGAGCAGGAGTGAGGAGATAACATGATGCAGCCCAGACTTCCAGTGCAGGCTAAGTGGAGCAGGAGTGAGGAGATAACATGATGCAGCCCAGACTTCCAGTGCAGGCTAAGTGGAGCAGGAGTGAGGAGATAACATGATGCAGCCCAGACTCCCGGTGCAGGCTAAGTGGAGCAGGAGTGAGGAGATAACATGATGCAGCCCAGACTGCCAGTGCAGACTAAGTGGAAAAGGAGTGAGGAGATAACATGATGCAGCCCAGACTCCCAGTGCAGGCTAAGTGGAGCAGGAGTGAGGAGATAACATGATGCAGCCCAGACTCCCGGTGCAGGCTAAGTGGAGCAGGAGTGAGGAGATAACATGATGCAGCCCAGACTCCCAGTGCGGGCTAAGTGGAGCAGGAGTGAGGAAATAACATGATGCAGCCCAGACTCCCAGTGCAGGCTAAGTGGAGCAGGAGTGGGGAGATAACATGATGTAGCCCAGACTCCCAGTGCAGGCTAAGTGGAGCAGGAGTGGGGAGATAACATGATGCAGCCCAGACTCCCAGTGCAGGCTAAGTGGAGCAGGAGTGAGGAGATAACATGATGCAGCCCAGACTCCCAGTGCAGGCTAAGTGGAAAAGGAGTGAGGAGATAACATGATGCAGCTCAGACTCCCAGTGCAGGCTAAGTGGAGCAGGAGTGAGGAGATAACATGATGCAGCCCAGACTCCCAGTGCAGGCTAAGTGGAGCAGGAGATAACACGATGCAGCCCAGACTCCCAGTGCAGGCTAAGTGGAGCAGGAGTGAGGAGATAACACGATGCGGCCCAGACTACCAGTGCAGGCTAAGTGGAGCAGGCATGTTGTGCTCGCGCTGTAAGGGAGACATTGGCTGCGCTGATAGACAGACGTGATCCGTGAGACACGTTTGACAGAAGTACCGAAAGCAACAAAAATTCTAGTACCGAGCCAATTTTCATGTTCTAGTTTCGAACAAGTACCGAAGTTTCGGTATACCGTGTAACACTGGAGGAGAGAGACGGTGGGGTGAGTAGAGGGTCATGTCTCACCCCCTGGCAGCGTTGGTAGTGGTATTTGAGGCCGTAGATGCTGGGGAACTCCAACCAGCAGCCTGAACACGGACACTTTACCCTTGACCTCCTCTTAAACTCATCCTTCCACTGGACCATCATGTTAGCCTGCAGAGAGGGGGAGAGATGAGATACACATGCTTCTCACACACTCAGGGAGTAGGGGGGAGTAGGGGAGGGGGAGTAGGGGGAGAGTAGGGAGGGAGTAGGGAGGGAGTAGGGAGGGAGTAGGGAGGGAGTAAGGGGGGAGTAGGGAGGGAGAGGGGGAGTAAGGGGGGGAGTAGGAGGGAGTAGGGGGAGTAAGGGGGGAGTAGGAGGGAGTAGGGGGAGTAAGGGGGGAGTAGGGAGGGAGTAAGGGGGGAGTAGGGAGGGAGTAAGGGGGGAGTAGGAGGGAGTAAGGAGGGAGTAGGAGGGAGTAAGGAGAGAGTAAGGGGAGAGTAGGGAGGGAGTAAGGGGGGAGTAGGGAGGGAGTAAGGAGGGAGTAAGGGGGGAGTAGGGAGGGAGTAGGGGGAGTAAGGGGGGAGTAGGAGGGAGTAAGGGGGGAGTAGGGAGGGAGTAAGGGGGGAGTAGGGAGGGAGTAAGGGGGGAGTAGGGAGGGAGTAATGGGGGAGTAGGAGGTAGTAGGGGGGGAGTAGGGAGGGAGTAGGGGTAGTAAGGGGGGAGTAAGGGGAGAGTAGGGAGGGAGTAAGGTGGGAGTAGGAGGGAGTAAGGAGGGAGTAGGAGGGAGTAAGGAGGGAGTAAGGGGAGAGTAGGGAGGGAGTAAGGGGGGAGTAGGAAGGAGTAGGGAGGGAGTAGGGGGAGTAAGGAGGGAGTAAGGGGGGAGTAGGAGGGAGTAGGAGGGAGTAAGGGGAGAGTAGGGAGGGAGTAAGGGGGGAGTAGGAGGGAGTAAGGGGAGAGTAGGGAGGGTGTAGGGAGGAGTAGGGAGGGAGTAGGGAGAGTAGGGTGGGAGTAGGGAGGGAGTAAGGGGAGAATAGGGAGGGAGTTGGGAGGGAGTAGGGAGGAGTAGGGAGGGAGTAGGGATGGAGTAGGGAGGGAGTAGGGAGGGAGTAAGGGGGGAGTAGGGAGGAGTAGGGAGGGAGTAAGGAGGAGTAGGGAGGAGTAGGGAGGAGTAGGGGGAGTAGGGAGGGAGTAGGGAGGGAGTAGGGAGGAGTAGGGAGGGAGTAGGGAGGGAGTAGGGAGATAATAGATACTGACAGGAATACTCCTCAGCTCCTGCACTTCAGCTCTGGGACGCCCCTTCTTCTTTCCCTCCCCTCTTTCACTACAAGGAGGACCTGCAACAGAAAAAGAGAGTTGTGGAGGAGATAGAGAAAGGGGAACAGTTGGGATTACTGTGACCTGTTTCACTGGTTCAATTCACAACACACACAGCTCCCTTCCAACTCAGGCAGAGAGGAGAATAAAACACATTAGGAACACATTCAAGTGCAAACAAATGTCAATATTTTTACTGTGGAACTAAGCATAGATAAAAACAGTTGATAGTCTTGGTCCCAAGGACAAAGATGAATCTTCACTGGCTTGGATTATATTATACCTGCTCAGCAACAGAGCAATAGTCACACCTCAAGATATATTAAAAACCAGTGTAGGCACAGCTGTGGCAGCGGGTTAAAGGCTGTTTAGTGTGTGTGTGTGTGTGTGTGTGTGTGTGTGTGTGTGTGTGTGTGTGTGTGTGTGTGTGTGTGTGTGTGTGTGTGTGTGCGCATGTCCGTGCCTGCGTGCATCAGCATAAGTATGTAAAGGCCATTTGCTGATCCAAATAAATCACCTATAAATCACCAAAGCCTCTGACACAGCACACAGAGGACTCTCTCTCTCCATCTCTTTTTCTTCTATCGCTCTCTCCCTCTCTCTTTCTTCTATCGCTCTCTCCCTCACTCCCCTCTTTCTCACCCACCCTCTCTCTCTCTCCCTCTCTTTCTTCTATCGCTCTCTCCCTCTCACTCCCCTCTCTCTCACCCACCCACCCTCTCTCTCTCTCTCCCTCTCACTCCCCTCGCTCCCACCCACCCTCTCTCTATACAACTTACACCACTTTCTCCTCCTTATCTCTCTTTTCCCACTACCGACACACTCTCTCTTTCTCTACCTCTCAATTCCTATTGTCCTCCATCCCCTCTCCATCCTTCCCCTCCATCCATCTCTCCCTGGGTAAGGAGGGCAGGCCTCCACCTTACCTCTTTCCATCTCTCCCACAATTACATCTCTTCTCTATCAGCCCTCCACTCCATTACACTACAGTTTGAGGGGAGGGGGGGGGTCAGAGGTGAAGGGGGAGACCTAAACAGTGACCTCCAACTGAAACTCCACCATTCATAGGAGGAAAGTGTGAAGGAAGATAGAGGGGGTGAGGAACGTGTGATGGAGGATAGAGGGGGTGAGGAAAGTGTGATGGAGGATAGAGGGGGTGAGGAAAGGCAGGGTGGGGAAAGAGATCGAGGGGAAAGTGTGATGGAGGATAGAGGGGGTGAGGAAAGGCAGGGTGGGGAAAGAGATCGAGGGGGAAAGTGTGATGGAGGATAGAGGGGGTGAGGAAAGGCAGGGTGGGGAAAGAGATCGAGGGGAAAGTATGATGGAGGATAGAGGGGGTGAGGAAAGTGTGATGGAGGATAGAGGGGTGAGGAAAGGCAGGGTGGGGAAAGAGATCGAGGGGAAAGTGTGATGGAGGATAGTGGGGGTGAGGAAAGGCAGGGTGGGGAAAGTGTGATGGAGGATAGAGGGGGTGAGGGAAGGCAGGGTGGGGAAGGTGTGATGGAGGATAGAGGGGTGAGGAAAGGCAGGGTGGGGAAAGTGTGATGGAGGATAGAGGGGGTGAGGAAAGTGTGATGGAGGTTAGAGGGGGTGAGGAAAGTGTGATGGAGGATAGAGGGGGTGAGGAAAGGCAGGGTGGGGAAAGAGATCGAGGGGAGGATGTAGAGGAAAAGGAAGAGAGGAGGGAGAAGGGAAGACTTTGTTCCTACAACTAATGTCCCATGCTAGTCCCATTCTAATGTCCCAACTAATGTCCCAGGCTAGTCCCATTCTAATGTCCCAACTAATGTCCCAGGCTAGTCCCATTCTAAAGATCCCAACTAATGTCCCAGGATAGTCCCATTCTAATGTCCCAGGCTAGTCCCATTCTAATGTCCCAACTAATGTCCCAGGCTAGTCCCACTCTAATGTCCCAACTACTGTCCCAGGCTAGTCCCATTCTAATGTCCCAGGCTAGTCCCATTCTAATGTCCCAGGCTAGTCCCATTCTAATGTCCCAACTAATGTCCCAGGCTAGTCCCATTCTAATGTCCCAGGCTAGTCCCATTCTAATGTCCCAGGCTAGTCCCATTCTAATGTCCCAGGCTAGTCCCATTCTAATGTCCCAACTAATGTCCCAGGCTAGTCCCATTCTAATGTCCCAGGCTAGTCCCATTCTAATGTCCCAGGCTAGTCCCATTCTAATGTCCCAACTAATGTCCCAGGCTAGTCCCATTCTAATGTCCCAGGCTAGTCCAATTCTAATGTCCCAACTAATGTCCCAGGCTAGTCCCATTCTAATGTCCCAGACTAGTCCCATTCTAATGTCCCAAGCTAGTCCCATTCTAATGTCCCAGGCTAGTCCCATTCTAATGTCCCAGGCTAGTCCCATTCTAATGTCCCAGGCTAGTCCCATTCTAAAAATCCCATTCTAATGTCCCAGGCTAGTCCCATTCTAATGTCCCAGGCTAGTCCCATTCTAAAGATCCCAACTAATGTCCCATTCTAAAGATCCCAACTAATGTCCCATTCTAATGTCCCATTCTAAAGATCCCAACTAATGTCCCAGGCTAGTCCCATTCTAAAGATCCCAACTAATGTCCCAGGCTAGTCCCATTCTAAAGATCCCAACTAATGTCCCAGGCTAGTCCCATTCTAAAGATCCCAACTAATGTCCCATTCTAAAGATCCCAACTAATGTCCCAGGCTAGTCCCATTCTAAAGATCCCAACTAATGTCCCAGGCTAGTCCCATTCTAAAGATCCCAACTAATGTCCCAGGCTAGTCCCATTCTAAAGATCCCAACTAATGTCCCAGGCTAGTCCCATTCTAAAGATCCCAACTAATGTCCCAGGATAGTCCCATTCTAAAGATCCCAACTAATGTCCCAGGCTAGTCCCATTCTAAAGATCCCAACTAATGTCCCAGGCTAGTCCCATTCTAAAGATCCCAACTAATGTCCCAGGCTAGTCCCATTCTAAAGATACCAACTAATGTCCCCGGCTAGTCCCATTCTAAAGATCCCAACTAATGTCCCAGGCTAGTCCCATTCTAAAGATCCCAACTAATGTCCCAGGCTAGTCCCATTCTAAAGATCCCAACTAATGTCCCAGGCTAGTCCCATTCTAAAGATCCCAACTAATGTCCCAGGCTAGTCCCATTCTAAAGATCCCAACTAATGTCCCAGGATAGTCCCATTCTAAAGATCCCAACTAATGTCCCAGGCTAGTCCCATTCTAAAGATCCCAACTAATGTCCCAGGCTAGTCCCATTCTAAAGATCCCAACTAATGTCCCAGGCTAGTCCCATTCTAATGTCCCAGGCTAGTCCCATTCTAATGTCCCAACTAATGTCCCAGGCTAGTCCCATTCTAATGTCCCAGGCTAGTCCCATTCTAATGTCCCAGGCTAGTCCCATTCTAATGTCCCAACTAATGTCCCAGGCTAGTCCCATTCTAATGTCCCAACTAATGTCCCAGGCTAGTCCCATTCTAATGTCCCAGGCTAGACCCATTCTAATGTCCCAGGCTAGTCCCATTCTAATGTCCCAGGCTAGTCCCATTCTAATGTCCCAACTAATGTCCCAGGCTAGTCCCATTCTAATGTCCCAGGCTAGTCCCATTCTAATGTCCCAGGCTAGTCCCATTCTAATGTCCCAACTAATGTCCCAGGCTAGTCCCATTCTAATGTCCCAGGCTAGTCCCATTCTAATGTCCCAACTAATGTCCCAGGCTAGTCCCATTCTAATGTCCCAGGCTAGTCCCATTCTAATGTCCCAGGCTAGTCCCATTCTAATGTCCCAACTAATGTCCCAGGCTAGTCCCATTCTAATGTCCCAGGCTAGTCCCATTCTAATGTCCCAGGCTAGTCCCATTCTAATGTCCCAACGAATGTCCCAGGCTAGTCCCATTCTAATGTCCCAGGCTAGTCCCATTCTAATCCCATTCTAATGTCCCAACTAATGTCCCAGGCTAGTCCCATTCTAAAGTCCCAGGCTAGTCCCATTCTAATGTCCCAGGCTAGTCCCATTCTAATGTCCCAACTAATGTCCCAGGCTAGTCCCATTCTAATGTCCCAGGCTAGTCCCATTCTAATGTCCCAACTAATGTCCCAGGCTAGTCCCATTCTAATGTCCCAGGCTAGTCCCATTCTAATGTCCCAGGCTAGTCCCATTCTAATGTCCCAGGCTAGTCCCATTCTAATGTCCCAGGCTAGTCCCATTCTAATGTCCCAGGCTAGTCCCATTCTAAAAATCCCATTCTAATGTCCCAGGCTAGTCCCATTCTAATGTCCCAGGCTAGTCCCATTCTAAAGATCCCAACTAATGTCCCATTCTAATGTCCCATTCTAAAGATCCCAACTAATGTCCCAGGCTAGTCCCATTCTAAAGATCCCAACTAATGTCCCAGGCTAGTCCCATTCTAAAGATCCCAACTAATGTCTCAGGCTAGTCCCATTCTAAAGATCCCAACTAATGTCCCATTCTAATGTCCCATTCTAAAGATCCCAACTAATGTCCCAGGCTAGTCCCATTCTAAACATCCCAACTAATGTCCCAGGCTAGTCCCATTCTAAAGATCCCAACTAATGTCCCAGGCTAGTCCCATTCTAAAGATCCCAACTAATGTCCCAGGCTAGTCCCATTCTAAAGATCCCAACTAATGTCCCAGGATAGTCCCATTCTAAAGATCCCAACTAATGTCCCAGGCTAGTCCCATTCTAAAGATCCCAACTAATGTCCCAGGCTAGTCCCATTCTAAAGCTCCCAACTAATGTCCCCGGCTAGTCCCATTCTAAAGATCCCAACTAATGTCCCAGGCTAGTCCCATTCTAAAGATCCCAACTAATGTCCCAGGCTAGTCCCATTCTAAAGATCCCAACTAATGTCCCAGGACAGTCCCATTCTAAAGATCCCAACTAATGTCCCAGGCTAGTCCCATTCTAAAGATCCCAACTAATGTCCCAGGCTAGTCCCATTCTAAAGATCCCAACTAATGTCCCAGGCTAGTCCCATTCTAAAGATCCCAACTAATGTCCCCGGCTAGTCCCATTCTAAAGATCCCAACTAATGTCCCAGGCTAGTCCCATTCTAAAGATCCCAACTAATGTCCCAGGCTAGTCCCATTCTAAAGATCCCAACTAATGTCCCAGGCTAGTCCCATTCTAAAGATCCCAACTAATGTCCCAGGCTAGTCCCATTCTAAAGATCCCAACAAATACATCTAGTCACCTTTCAACGTCCACTGTTTTATCAGTCCTGAGACAAATATACAGGCCTTGATTGTACTATTAACAGAGAACTCCCATCTAGATCAGGGCCTATGTCTGTCTGAAAGAATTACAGAAGTGTAAGAGTCATTATTATTCATACCGAAACACCTGTTAGGGCAGAGATTTTGCTCAGCCCTCAATCACTCTCTGTAAACATGAGAAAAGGTAGATGGATTACATGTACTCTTCCATGGCAATGATACAGGGAAAATGAAGACATTCTTCTGGCATAAACAGCTCTCTCAATGATGGCTGTCTAACTTATTGTTCACGCACGCACGCGCGCACGCACACACACACACACACACACACACACACACACACACACACACACACACACACACACACACACACACACACACACACACACACACACACACACACACACACACACACACACACACACACACACCCCTCCCAACAAACGGACGCACACACAACTCAGATTAAGTGTAAAGGGTTGTGTTAATATTCCTCAGGAACATTGGCCTATTAGATGTCTCCCTTGCAGCAGGAGAGGTGATTCAGTCAGACGGTGCAGTTCTTGAGCTGAGAGGAAATTGAGCGTGAATTTTAATTCCTGTCTTGGAAAATAAAGGTCTCTTGTAAAAAGAGGCATAATTAATGAATTTCGCTCATGGGTAAGATATGTTCCCGTTGCTATGGAAATAAGACCCACTTGTCTTAGCTACTACCAGCATCCAGCCTCTTTCCCGATGAAACTAAACACGTACACAAGAACACATGTAAGTATAAATAGAAAGATAGAGCTAAAACACACACACACATACACTCAATAAGTTTGTCAAAACAATGCCTAGTTTCTCTGTGAATCCCCATCACCCACATGAGACTGGCAAACACATACACACAAACACAAGCACTCACTCGTGCACAAACCACCCTCCCAGCTGTCTAAACTGCAGCTGCACATTGTTCAACCTCACTGGATACAGAGAAAAAAGGAGATGAGAGAAGAATGGACAAGAGCAAAGGGAAGGTATGATCAGAGAGGAGGACAAGAGAGGGGAGAAGAGAGGAGCAGAGAGGAGGAGAGAGGAGAAGAGAGGAGCAGAGGGGAGGACAAGAGAGGAGAAGAGAGGAGCAGAGAGGAGGACAAGAGAGGGGAGGAGAAGAGAGGAGAAGACAGGAGCAGAGGGGAGGAGAAGAGAGGAGAAAAGAGGAGCAGAGGGGAGGAGAAGAGAGGAGATGAGAGGAGCAGACGGGAGGAGAAGAGAGGAGCAGAGGGGAGGAGAAGAGAGGGGAGAATAGAGGAGGACAAGAGAGGGCAGAAGAGAGGAGCAGAGGGGAGGAGAAGAGAGGGGAGAAGAGAGGAGCAGAGGGGAGGAGGACAAGAGAGGGGAGAAGAGAGGAGCAGAGGGGAGGACAAGAGAGGGGAGAAGAGAGGAGCAGAGGGGAGGAGGACAAGAGAGGGGAGAAGAGAGGAGCAAAGGGAAGGTATGATCAGAGAGGAGGACAAGAGAGGGGAGAAAAGGGGAGCAGAGGGGAGGAGAAGAGAGGAGAAGAGAGGAGCAGAGAGGAGGACAAGAGTAGAAGAGAGGAGCAGAGGGGAGGACAAGAGAGTAGAAGAGAGGAGCAGAGGGGAGGAGAAGAGAGGGGAGAAGAGAGGAGCAGAGGGGAGGAGAAGAGAGGGGAGAAGAGAGGAGCAGAGGGGAGGACAAGAGAGGGGAGAAGAGAGGAGCAGAGGGGAGGACAAGAGAGGGGAGAAGAGAGGAGCAGAGAGGAGGACAAGATTAGAAGAGAGGAGCAGAGGGGAGGACAAGAGAGTAGAAGAGAGGAGCAGAGGGGAGGACAAGAGAGGGGAGAAGAGAGGAGCAGAGGGGAGGAGAAGAGAGGGGAGAAGAGAGGAGCAGAGGGGAGGACAAGAGAGGGGAGAAGAGAGGAGCAGAGGGGAGGGGAGGACAAGAGAGGGGAGAAGAGAGGAGCAGAGGGGAGGAGAAGAGAGGGGAGAAGAGAAGAGAGGAGGAGAGGGGAGGAGAAGAGAGGAGAGAATAGGGGTGGAGGACAAAATAGTCAGGCCCCAGGAGAATTGCCAGCTGCCTAATGATCTCAAATAACCTCTGTGTTCGCCTAGCTACGCCCGCCTGCTACCACTTCCCCTGAGTACTACACACACACACACACACGCACACAGACACTCATTATGCATATAACAGACATGGGCTGGAATGACTGACTGTCCTGTATAAACAGCAGATCTACATATGACTATGTACTGTATGTATGTTGACATGCATTTTGTTGTAGATCTGCTCTTTGCTGTGGTTGGGAGTGAACTGTCTGTGTGTCTGACACAATGGCTCCTATGTGTGAGAGGGACAAGAAATGGTTCCTCTCTGTGTTGCTGTGGTGTGTGTGTGTGTGTGTGTGTTTGTGTGTATTTCCTACAGTAGTGTGTGTGTGTGTGTTTGTGTGTATTTCCTACAGTAGTGTGTGTGTGTGTATTTCCTACAGTAGTGTGTGTGTGTATTTCCTACAGTAGTGTGTGTATGTCCTACAATAGTGTGTGTGTGTGTGTGTGTGTGTGTCTGTGTATTTCCTACAGTAGTGTGTGTGTGTGTGTGTGTGTGTGTGTGTGTGTGTGTGTGTGTGTGTGTGTGTGTGTGTGTGTGTGTGTGTGTATTTCCTACAGTAGTGTGTGTGTGTGTGTGTCCTACAATACTGTGTGTGTGTGCCCTACAGTAATGTGTGTGTGTGTATTTCCTACAGTAGTGTGTGTATGTCCTACAATAGTGTGTGTGTGTGTGTGTGTCTGTGTATTTCCTACAGTAGTGTGTGTGTGTGTGTGTGTGTGTGTGTGTGTGTGTGTGTGTGTGTGTGTGTGTGTGTGTGTGTGTGTGTGTGTGTGTGTGTGTGTGTGTGTGTGTGTGTGTGTATTTCCTACAGTAGTGTGTGTGTGTGTGTGTGTGTGTGTGTGTGTGTGTGTGTGTGGTGTGTGTGTGTGTGTGTGTGTGTGGTGTGTGTGTGTGTGTGTGTGTGTGTGTGTGTGTGTGTGTGTGTGTAACAGCTGGCCCCAATAGTTGTCCTCTCACTTGATCTCTCTCTCTCCCCACTAGACATCAATTCCTTACAGTCTCTTTCTTTTATACACTTTGTTCACCCTTTCCTTCTCTCTCTCACCTCTCTCTCTCTCACCTCTTTCCTTCTCTCTCTCACCCTTTACCTTCTCTCTCTCACCCTTTCCTTCTCTCTCTCACCCTTTCCTTCTCTCTCTCACCCTTTCCTTCTCTCTCACCCTTTCCTTCTCTCTCACCCTTTCCTTCTCTCTCTCTCACCCTTTCCTTCTCTCTCTCACCCTTTCCTTCTCTCTCTCACCCTTTCCTTCTCTCTCTCACCCTCTTCTTTTATCCTAGCAATTCTCTCCTCAATGTCTTGATCTTCTCTTTCCCCATCTCTGACCTTTTCCTCTTTTCATGTCTTTCACTCTCCCTCTGAAATGTTAGTAATAATCTCATTGCTCTCTCTCTCTTTATCTCTCTCACTCTCCCCTCTCTGTCTTTCTCTCCCTCTCCCCCTCTTTCTCTCCATCTCCCCCTATCTCTCTGTCTCTCTCTCATTCTCCCCCTCTCTCTCTATCTCTCTCCCTCTCCACTCTCTCCCTCTCCTCTCTCACTCTGTATGCTTCTCCCCCCCCCCCCCCCTCTCTGTCTGACATCCCTATCGCTCCCTGGTCTGTTTCCAGACAGTTAATAGGCAGAGAGGAGTGTCACCACCATAACATTACAGCTTCAGGTAGCCCAGACACATTCATTCTCCCTTTCCCTCTCTGGCTGAGGGCTATGCAAGGTGCACACCCACACACACACACACACACACTTTGTGATAGCACAAAGTGCACTAGAGAGCATTCTCTATGAGCCAAGAATCCACACACAGCACAGCTCAACTGTGGGGGTATCTTGTTACCAAAGAGGATATGCCACGCTTTAAACAGCAGAATCAACAGAAAACCCAATACTCACTGATTTCTGCTGTATAATCGTGCATCTTGAATAGACTTCCATTGATTGTAGAGCATTCTGTTCCACTGCCAGACTGCCTGGTCTGCCTCACACCATTCTAAAGAGGCCATAGAAGTTAACTAAACCTTGTTCTAGCATTCTATTGGCCCAAAACCAACAGTCTGCTCACTCTCATCCAATCACAGAAGCTCTGGATGACTGAACTTCCATCTAGAATCATGGGAAATCAGGCCCACTGGTGAAATGATATCACGTAGAAGCTGCTGAGGAGAAAAACACACATTGCTCTGAGAGGGATGAATTTCCTAGACAGTTTCCCACGTACTACATTATTAGCATGGCGCATAAAAGGCTATAGCTCGCTCTTGTTCAGGTTATCCTTCATTACATACGTATGATTACCATGTATACGTAACACAGATCCAGACACAGAACAGCAGTTCAGAGTCAATGACTGTGACTCACACACACACAGTCCTCCCCCCTCCTCCACTCCCCATCCCCTCATCCTGCCAAAAGGAGGTGTGACTAGAAGAAAAAGGGATCTCATACATACTCACCAACACCAGACAGAGAAACCCACAACAATTCAATTTCTCCCTCAAAACAAACATTACTAATCTATACCTCCTATCGATTTTGTGTTTTCACCACTGAGAGAGTTTAAAGGGGTGGACATCGACAGAGAGGAGAAAGGCTTTGGGACAGATGAGAGAGAGGGAGGGTAGAAAGAGAGAAGAAGAGATAAAAGAGAGAGCGAGAGAGAGAAAGTGAGAGAGTGAGAAAGAGAGAGATTCTACAAAGAGATGCTTGGTCAGCAGATGGAGTCTGTATGGTGGGTTGGAGACTAGGGTCTACACTGTTGGTATCCTGACATCTAAGAACCGCAGGTACACACACACACACACACACACACACACACACACACACACACAAACAAGCAGCCAATGCTCAGAGAACAAAAAGCCCTACATCCTATGTCACTGGTGAACTGCTACCATGCGGCCCATACGACCACGACTCTGGCATTTCCCGTGGTTAGAACCATATGACCACGACTCTGGCATTTCCCGTGGTTAGAACCATATGACCACGACTCTGGCATTTCCTGTGGTTAGAACCATATGACCACGACTCTGGCATTTCCCGTGGTTAGAACCATACGACCACGACTCTGGCATTACCCGTGGTTAGAACCATACGACCACGACTCTGGCATTACCCGTGGTTAGAACCATATGACCACGACTCTGGCTTTTCCCGTGGTTAGAACCATACGACCACGACTCTGGCATGCAGGCACACACACTACACTGTTAGAATAAAGGTGCTATCTAGAACCCTAAAGGGTTCCTAGGTGAACCCTTTGAAGTACCCTTTTTTAAATGTTTTGTTATTTATGTATTGAATATTCAAAACATACAATATATTTGCAGTGAAGCCGCTCAACAACAACACCACACCAGTCATCCAACAGATTCCCATTCAGAGCGACACACAGAAGCATCCGGGGTCAATGCCTTGCTCAAGGGCACGTTAACAGATCTACCACCAGGCCAAAAAACATGAACCCTTGCAAGATCCCCCCCACAGTTCCCCAAATAGCTGTCCCTCAACCATTCGAGACTCCTCCCACAGTCCCCCAGGAAGATTTTTTTTAATTATAAATAAATATATATAAAAATATATATAAATATAAAATAATATAAATATAAAATAAATTAATTCCATTCCCCACCCCCAAGAACCCCCAATGCACCAACAACCAAGAGAATGAACCCCCACCCCCAAGAACCCACAATGCACTAACAACCAAGAGAATGAACCCCCACCCCCAAGAACCCCAAATGCACCAACAACCAAGAGAATGAACCCCCAATGCACCAACAACCAAGAGAATGAACCCCCACCCCCAAGAACCCCCAATGCACCAACAACCAAGAGAATGAACCCCCACCCCCAAGAACCCCCAATGCACCAACAACCAAGAGAATGAATCCCCACCCCCCAAGAACCCCTCAATGCACCAACAACCAAGAGAATGAACCCCCACCCCCAAGAACCCCTCAATGCACCAACAACCAAGAGAATGAACCCCCCCCCCCAAGAACCCCCCAATGCACCAACAACCAAGAGAATGAACCCCCACCCCCAAGAACCCCCCAATGCACCAACAACCAAGATAATGAACCCCCACCCCCAAGAACCCCTCAATGCACCAACAACCAAGAGAATGAACCCCCACCCCCAAGAACCCCCCAATGCACCAACAACCAAGAGAATGAACCTCCACCCCCAAGAACCCCCCAATGCACCAACAACCAAGAGAATGAACCCCCACCCCCAAGAACCCCCCAATGCACCAACAACCAAGAGAATGAACCCCCACCCCCAAGAACCCCCCAATGCACCAACAACCAAGAGAATGAACCAAAGAGAAAAAAGGAAAAGCCAGAAGAAAACAAAAGGACATCAAGGACAACTAAAATCAGAACAGCAATGCCAACTGTATATGTTTGTGAGCATGTCTGCCACTATTACATGTATGTGTGTGTTCTTGTATGTGTTTATTTGAATGTGAGTGTGTGTATATGCATTTACAAACACCTGCAGGGCATCAGCCTCAGTACCCTTTTTGGTTCCAGGTAGAAACCTTTTGGTTCCAAGTAGAACCCTTTTGGGTTCCATGTAGAACCCTTCCCACAGAAAGTTCTACATGGAACCCAGGAAAATTATACTTGAGTAAAAGTCTAAAAGTATTTTGTTTAAAATATACTTATGTATCAAAACTAAAAGTATAAATCATTTAAAATTCCTTATATTATATAAACCAGATGGCATCCTTTTATTTGTATTTGTTTATTTACGGAAATCCATGGGCACACTCCAACATTGACATAATTTACAAACTTAGCATGTGTGTTTAGTGAGTTTGCCAGATTAGAGGCAGCAGGGATGACCAGGGACTTTCGGTTGATATGTGTGTGAATTTGACTATTTTCCTGTCCTGCTAAGCATTCAAAATGTAACGAGTACTTTTTGGTGTCAAGGAAAATGTATGGAGGAAATAGTACATTATTTTCTTAAGGAATGTAATGAAGTAAAAGTAATCAAAAATAGTAAAGTAAAGTACAGATACCCCCAAAACACGACTTATGTAGTACTTTAGAGTATTTTTACTTAAGTACTTTACACCACTGCAAATAACCTTTTTGGAAACTTTATTGTCTGAGAGTGTAGTCTATTCCAGACAGACACCCTCTCTGGCCACATCCTGTCATGGTAGCTGTGTTTCGGGTATGGCAGAGTCACAACTCAACCACATGGCTTAATCCCTATGAGGACTAAAATGTGAGGACTCCATGCTGCTTCTGTTACTGAAGGAATCCCTCTCCCAGGTTTTGTATAAAAACAGGAGTAAAACCACTGGACTGCTGCGCTGGAAATACATAGTATGTGTATAGAATGCCTCACACAATACTGTACTTACGACGCTATTTGCTGGTTTTTCCTAAACATTTATTTTACTGTATCTAAATTAGGCCCGTTAGTATCGTTAATTACTAGTTATTATACTGGTTAGTATCGTTAGTTACTAGTTATTATACTGGTTAGTATTGTTAGTTACTAGTTATTATACTGGTTAGTATCGTTAGTTACTAGTTATTATACTGATTAGTATCGTTAGTTACTAGTTATTATACTGATTAGTATCGTTAGTTACTAGTTATTATACTGATTAGTATCGTTAGTTACTAGTTATTATACTGATTAGTATCGTTAGTTACTAGTTATTATACTGATTAGTATCGTTAGTTACTAGTTATTATACTGATTAGTATCGTTAGTTACTAGTTATTATACTGATTAGTATCGTTAGTTACTAGTTATTATACTGAATAGTATCGTTAGTTACTAGTTATTATACTGATTAGTATCGTTAGTTACTAGTTATTATACTGATTAGTATCGTTAGTTACTAGTTATTATACTGGTTAGTATCGTTAGTTACTAGTTATTATACTGATTAGTATCGTTAGTTACTAGTTATTATACTGATTAGTATCGTTAGTTACTAGTTATTATACTGATTAGTAGCGTTAATTACTAGTTATTATACTGATTAGTATCGTTAGTTACTAGTTATTATACTGATTAGTATCGTTAGTTACTAGTTATTATACTGGTTAGTATCGTTAGTTACTAGTTATTATACTGATTAGAATCGTTAGTTACTAGTTATTATACTGATTAGTATCGTTAGTTACTAGTTATTATACTGATTAGTATCGTTAGTTACTAGTTATTATACTGATTAGTATCGTTAGTTACTAGTTATTATACTGATTAGTATCGTTAGTTACTAGTTATTATACTGATTAGTATCGTTAGTTACTAGTTATTATACTGATTAGTATCGTTAGTTACTAGTTATTATACTGATTAGTATCGTTAGTTACTAGTTATTATACTGATTAGTATCGTCAGTTACTAGTTATTATACTGATTAGTATCGTCAGTTACTAGTTATTATACTGATTAGTATCGTCAGTTACTAGTTATTATACTGATTAGTATCGTCAGTTACTAGTTATTATACTGATTAGTATCGTCAGTTACTAGTTATTATACTGATTAGTATCGTTAGTTACTAGTTATTATACTGATTAGTATCGTTAGTTACTAGTTATTATACTGATTAGTATCGTTAGTTACTAGTTATTATACTGATTAGTATCGTTAGTTACTAGTTATTATACTGATTAGTATCGTTAGTTACTAGTTATTATACTGATTAGTATCGTTAGTTACTAGTTATTATACTGATTAGTATCGTTAGTTACTAGTTATTATACTGATTAGTATCGTTAGTTACTAGTTATTATACTGATTAGTATCGTTAGTTACTAGTTATTATACTGATTAGTATCGTTAGTTACTAGTTATTATACTGGTTAGTATCGTTAGTTACTAGTTATTATACTGATTAGTATCGTTAGTTACTAGTTATTATACTGATTAGTATCGTTAGTTACTAGTTATTATACTGATTAGTATCGTTAGTTACTAGTTATTATACTGATTAGTATCGTTAGTTACTAGTTATTATACTGATTAGTATCGTTAGTTACTAGTTATTATACTGATTAGTATCGTTAGTTACTAGTTATTATACTGGTTAGTATCGTTAGTTACTAGTTATTATACTGATTAGTATCGTTAGTTACTAGTTATTATACTGGTTAGTATCGTTAGTTACTAGTTATTATACTGATTAGTATCGTTAGTTACTAGTTATTATACTGATTAGTATCGTTAGTTACTAGTTATTATACTGATTAGTATCGTTAATTACTAGTTATTATACTGATTAGTATCGTTAGTTACTAGTTATTATACTGATTAGTATCGTTAGTTACTAGTTATTATACTGATTAGTATCGTTAGTTACTAGTTATTATACTGATTAGTATCATTAGTTACTAGTTATTATACTGATTAGTATCGTTAGTTACTAGTTATTATACTGATTAGTATCGTTAGTTACTAGTTATTATACTGGTTAGTATCGTTAGTTACTAGTTATTATACTGATTAGAATCGTTAGTTACTAGTTATTATACTGATTAGTATCGTTAGTTACTAGTTATTATACTGATTAGTATCGTTAGTTACTAGTTATTATACTGGTTAGTATCGTTAGTTACTAGTTATTATACTGATTAGAATCGTTAGTTACTAGTTATTATACTGATTAGTATCGTTAGTTACTAGTTATTATACTGATTAGTATCGTTAGTTACTAGTTATTATACTGATTAGTATCGTTAGTTACTAGTTATTATACTGATTAGTATCGTTAGTTACTAGTTATTATACTGATTAGTATCGTTAGTTACTAGTTATTATACTGATTAGTATCGTTAGTTACTAGTTATTATACTGATTAGTATCGTCAGTTACTAGTTATTATACTGATTAGTATCGTCAGTTACTAGTTATTATACTGATTAGTATCGTCAGTTACTAGTTATTATACTGATTAGTATCGTCAGTTACTAGTTATTATACTGATTAGTATCGTCAGTTACTAGTTATTATACTGATTAGTATCGTCAGTTACTAGTTATTATACTGATTAGTATCGTCAGTTACTAGTTATTATACTGATTAGTATCGTTAGTTACTAGTTATTATACTGATTAGTATCGTTAGTTACTAGTTATTATACTGATTAGTATCGTTAGTTACTAGTTATTATACTGATTAGTATAGTTAGTTACTAGTTATTATACTGATTAGTATCGTTAGTTACTAGTTATTATACTGATTAGTATCGTTAGTTACTAGTTATTATACTGATTAGTATCGTTAGTTACTAGTTATTATACTGATTAGTATCGTTAGTTACTAGTTATTATACTGATTAGTATCGTTAGTTACTAGTTATTATACTGGTTAGTATCATTAGTTACTAGTTATTATACTGGTTAGTATCGTTAGTTACTAGTTATTATACTGATTAGTATCGTTAGTTACTAGTTATTATACTGATTAGTATCGTTAGTTACTAGTTATTATACTGATTAGTATAGTGGCAAGACAAAGCGGAATTAACTTCTTTAGAAAGCCCTAATATTGTAAACATTAAGAGTCCTCAAAAAAACATGTTTCAACCTATAGCACACACTATTTTACATACGGCAAGTTTTTAAAGGAACAAAGAGTTTGCTACACTTTGTATTTTCATTTTTGCCATGGGAAAGATATTGTGATACTGGTACCGTCAAAGCCTTAATCTAAATGTGACTTTATACGTGACAAGTGACTCAAAATGTTGTGTCTGGGTAGCCTGGATCCCAATTGTTCTTGTTCACTTCACAATATCAGCGCAACGGTACCTGAGAAGAATTTGGCAACAGCCACTATTACAGCTCCAGCTGAGAGAACACCAATGGAAACACTGTTACGAGTATTATGAGGGTCATTGAAGCCCTTCTCCTCCAGACACCTGCTTAACTTTAGCTTCCTCTCCACCTGGGGACAGGGGACAAGTTCTCTTGGCTTAATACATGAATACAGTATTATTCTACAGTCCCATGTGCCTTGGTATTCACAGGAAATGTACAGAAACCCTGTGGTAACACTGGGTACTTTCCAGTCACCGTAAATGAAAGAGCCAGCACACTAATAGGGCTACAATATAACCAAAACAACCACTAGCTGTACGCTAACAGCAGGATTATGGCAGCAGGATGATAACAGAAGAATTATAGCAGCAGGATGAAAACAGCAGAATTATAGCAGCAGGATGAAAACAGCAGAATTATAGCAGCAGGAAGCTAACAGCTGGATTATAGCAGCAGGAAGCTAACAGCAGGATTATACAGCAGGAAGCTAACAGCTGGATTATAGCAGCAGGAAGATAACAGCAAGATTATACAGCAGGAAGCTAACAGCTGGATTATAGCAGCAGGAAGATAACAGCAGGATTATAGCAGCAGGAAGCTAACAGCAGGATTATAGCAGCAGGAAGCTAACAGCAGGATTATAGCAGCAGGACGCTAACAGCAGGATTATAGCAGCAGGATGCTAACAGCAGGATTATAGCAGCAGGAAGATAACAGCAGGATTATAGCAGCAGGAAGCTAACAGCAGGATTATAGCAGCAGGACGCTAACAGCAGGATTATAGCAGCAGGACGCTAACAGCAGGATTATAGCAGCAGGATTGTAGCAGCAGGATTATAGCAGCAGGATGCTAACAGCTGGATTGTAGCAGCAGGATGATAACAGCAGGATTATAGCAGCAGGATGATAACAGCAGGATTATAGCAGCAGGATGTTAATAGCAGGATAATAGCAGCAGGATTATAGCAGCAGGATGCTAACAGCAGGATTATAGTAGCAGGATAATAATAGCAGGATGATAGCAGCAGGATGATAACAGCAGGATAATAGCAGCAGGATGTTAACAGCAGGATTATAGCAGCAGGATGTTAATAGCAGGATAATAGCAGCAGGATGTTAATGGCAGGATTATAGCAGCAGGATGCTAACAGCAGGATTATAGTAGCAGGATAATAATAGCAGGATTATAGCAGCAGGATGATAACAGCAGGATTATACAGCAGGATGTTAACAGCAGGATTATAGCAGCAGGATGTTAATAGCAGGATAATAGCAGCAGGAAGATAACAGCAGGATTATAAGCAGCAGGAAGCTAACAGCAGGATTATAGCAGCAGGACGCTAACAGCAGGATTATAGCAGCAGGAAGCTAACAGCAGGATTATAGCAGCAGGACGCTAACAGCAGGATTATAGCAGCAGGATTATAGCAGCAGGACGCTAACAGCAGGATTATAGCAGCAGGATGATAGCAGCAGGATGATAACAGCAGGATTATAGCAGCAGGATGATAACAGCAGGATTATAGCAGCAGGATGATAACAGCAGGATTATAGCAGCAGGATGTTAATAGCAGGACAATAGCAGCAGGATTATAGCAGCAGGATGTTAACAGCAGGATTATAGTAGCAGGATAATAATAGCAGGATGATAGCAGCAGGATGATAACAGCAGGATTATAGCAGCAGGATGTTAACAGCAGGATTATAGCAGCAGGATAATAGCAGCAGGATTATAGCAGCAGGATGTTAATAGCAGGATAATAGCAGCAGGATTATAGCAGCAGGATGATAACAGCAGGATTATAGTAGCAGGATAATAATAGCAGGATTATAGCAGCAGGATAAAAATTGCAGGATTATAGCAGCAGGATGTTAACAGCAGGATTATAGCAGCAGGATGTTAATAGCAGGATAATAGCAGCAGGATTATAGCAGCAGGATGTTAATGGCAGGATAATAGCAGCAGGATGTTAATAGCAGGATAATAGCAGCATGATGCTAATAGCAGGATTGCAGCAGCAGGATGATAACAGCAGGATAATAGCAGCAGGATGTTAATAGCAGGATAATAGCAGCAGGATGTAATAGCAGGGTAATAGCAGCAGGATGTTAATAGCAGGATAACAGCAGCAGGATTATAGAAGCAGGATAATAGAAGCATGATAATAGCAGAATTATAGCAGCAGGATGACAACAGCAGGATGCAACAGCAGGATTATAGCAGCAGGATGATAACAGCAGAATTATATCAGCAGGATGCTAAGGGCAGGATTATAGCAGCAGGACGCTATAACAGCAGGATTATAGCAGCAGGATGTAACAGCAGGATTATAGCAGCAGGATGTAACAGCAGGATTATAGCAGCAGGATGCTAACAGCAGGATTATAATAGCAGGATTATAGCAGCAGGATTATGATGACAGCAGGATGACAGCAGGATGATAACAGTAGGATGATAGTAGCAGGTCGCTAGCAGCAGGAGGATGACAGCAGGATGCTAACAGCAGGATGTTAACAGTAGAATTATAACAGTAGGATGATAACAGCAGGATGATAGTAACAGGTTGTTAGCAGCAGGATGAAAACAGCAGGAGGATGACAGCAGAATGATAACAGCAGGATGAAAACAGTAGGAGGATGACAGCAGGATGATAACAGTAGGATGATAGTAGCAGGTTGCTAGCAGCAGGATGATAACAGTAGAATGATAACAGCAGGATGATAACAGTAGGATGATAACAGCAGGATGATAGTAACAGGTTGTTAGCAGCAGGATGAAAACAGCAGGATGCTAGAAGGAGGATGATAACAGTAGAATGATAACAGTAGGACGATAACAGTAGGATGATAACAGCAGGATGATAGTAACAGGTTGTTAGCAGCAGGATAAAAACAGCAGGGGGATGACAGCAGGATGCTAACAGCAGGATGCTAGCAGGAGGATGATAACAGTAGAATGATAACAGCAGGATGATAACAGTAGGATGATAACAGTAGGATGATAACAGCAGGATGATAGTAACAGGTTGTTAGCAGCAGGATGAAAACAGCAGGAGGATGACAGCAGGATGCTAACAGCAGGATGCTAGCAGGAGGATGATAACAACACAGGCCACATGATGGAATAGCATTGTCATTACTCACTAGTGAACCACAGCCAAGTAAGTGGCCTCCTCCCTGACAGGACCACAATGAAAATGAAATGACCCTAACTTTCTGTCCTGTTTGTACCCTTTGCCTGTTTGGAAGGAATGTACTGTTCCTATCCTATCCGAGAGGTCATCCACAACCTCAAAGAGTTATGGCTAGAAGTGTATTTTGTACATTAAAATACAGAAACAAACCAAATCTCACAAGTGTTGCTAGCCCCCGCCCCTTCTCTTTCCCTCTTTCCTGTTCTGGCTCTGATTCCCAGTGCTGTGGAGAACCAGGGGTGGGACAGGGTAACAACTTATCACACGAGTCTGACTGATTTATAAGCAGCTGTTTATGGGCAATAAAGGCAGGAATGTATAAACCACTGCACACTGAGAACACTCTGGGCATCCATCCGTCAACTGGTGTGTTAGTTACCATTGGTCCAGCCAGAGGAAGTTAAACATTAACTAAACAGTCACAGGAGGGTTGGAGAAAACAGAGCTTAAACATTAACTGACCAGTCACATGAAGGTCAGTGGAAGAGAGCAGTGCATAAAACATAACGAGGGCCAGGACAATTACCTGACCATGTGACCTGACCAGGGAAAGCTGTGGCAACCTGTTCTAAACTACAACAAGGGCCCAGAGGTATCCCTGACCATGTGACCTGACCAGGGAAAGCTGTGGCAACCTGTTCTAAACTACAACAAGGGCCCAGAGGTATCCCTGACCATGTGACCTGACCAGGGAAAGCTGTGGCAACCTGTTCTAAACTACAACAAGGGCCCAGAGGTATCCCTGACCATGTGACCTGACCAGGGAAAGCTGTGGCAACCTGTTCTAAACTACAACAAGGGCCCAGAGGTATCCCTGACCATGTGACCTGACCAGGGAAAGCTGTGGCAACCTGTTCTAAACTACAACAAGGGCCCAGAGGTATCCCTGACCAGGGAAAGCTGTGGCAACCTGTTCTAAACTACAACAAGGGCCCAGAGGTATCCCTGACCAGGGAAAGCTGTGGCAACCTGTTCTAAACTACAACAAGGGCCCAGAGGTATCCCTGGGCAGGGAAAGCTGTGGCAACCTGTTCTAAACTACAACAAGGGCCCAGAGGTATCCCTGACCAGGGAAAGCTGTGGCAACCTGTTCTAAACTACAACAAGGGCCCAGAGGTATCCCTGACCAGGGAAAGCTGTGGCAACCTGTTCTAAACTACAACAAGGGCCCAGAGGTATCCCTGGGCAGGGAAAGCTGTGGCAACCTGTTCTAAACTACAACAAGGGCCCAGAGGTATCCCTGACCAGGGAAAGCTGTGGCAACCTGTTCTAAACTACAACAAGGGCCCAGAGGTATCCCTGGGCAGGGAAAGCTGTGGCAACCTGTTCTAAACTACAACAAGGGCCCAGAGGTATCCCTGACCAGGGAAAGCTGTGGCAACCTGTTCTAAACTACAACAAGGGCCCAGAGGTATCCCTGACCAGGGAAAGCTGTGGCAACCTGTTCTAAACTACAACAAGGGCCCAGAGGTATCCCTGACCAGGGAAAGCTGTGGCAACCTGTTCTAAACTACAACAAGGGCCCAGAGGTATCCCTGGGCAGGTGACGTGCTACACACAGAATAAAGAAAATACACTTTGCCTCATTTTGCCTCAAATAAAGGTTGAAAAAAATCATGATGTGGCCGGTGACACTTTGCTTCTCAAAAGTCAAATATCTTGAAAACATGACTACTGACATGCAAAACAATTGGGAAACATATCAACAGTGGACTAATGAAAAAAGAAAGACTAAAAGGTAGTTGAGTGGATTTTGCCTTTAAGCAACAGACATCCTCATTAGTATTCACCGCTTATTGTGGTCTACGTTATATTTCCATATTATCTTAGATTCAAATGATATGCGACCGAATGGGGGAGGTAGGGACAAACAGCCTCATTGTCATGACACACACACCATCTTTACCAAACACACACACACACACACACACATCTATAGGGGAACTATTTTCCCCTTTTCTTTCCTAAGGTGCCAAATCTGTCTTGCAAAATTAGCCCTTCCACTCTGCCAAACAGCAGTCTGACTTCACCCATTTCGAATGTTAAATAGTTTCTGTGCATCTGTGAGTTCTATCGATTCCCGGAGTCGTTTCATGTTTTCATGTGTATCTGAGCTATTGCTGTTCAAGCAGGCCGGTATGATGTAGCACCGTGATAAAGTCGCTGTCACTACATTAACATATCATACATGTCAGGTTTAAACACTGGTCGCTGTCACTACATTAACATATCATACATGTCAGGTTTAAACACTGGTCGCTGTCACTACATTAACATATCATACAATGTCAGGTTTAAACACTGGTCGCTGTCACTACATTAACATATCATACATGTCAGGTTTAAACACTGGTCGCTGTCACTACATTAACATATCATACATGTCAGGTTTAAACACTGGTCGCTGTCACTACATTAACATATCATACATGTCAGGTTTAAACACTGGTCGCTGTCACTACATTAACATATCATACATGTCAGGTTTAAACACTGGTCGCTGTCACTACATTAACATATCATACATGTCAGGTTTAAACACTGGTCGCTGTCACTACATTAACATATCATACATGTCAGGTTTAAACACTGGTCGCTGTCACTACATTAACATATCATACATGTCAGGTTTAAACACTGGTCGCTGTCATAACGTGGGAAGTTGTCTTCTCCTGAATGAGTCTTGAGAAACGTGCAAATTAACAGAGGGTCCACCACATTTCTCCTATTTGTTTTCCTCCTATTTGTTTTCCTCTTTAGCCCAGGGTGCATTGCATGGAGCTGTTGCATGGCCGTTGTGAATGTCAGACTCCACTCTGCAAAGCACATCGATCTGCAGGTTGAACATGGTGAGATTGTTGACTCCTAAATTGATAGTACAGTTTGTTTGTCACGGCTGGCTGAAGGACTGGACCAAGGTGCAGCATGCAGCAGTACATTTTCTCTTTATTAAAAATGACGCCGACAAAACAAAGAACAAAACCAAACCAAACCAAACCGTGAAGCTTTGGGCTATGTGCCCTGAACAAAGTCAAAGTTCCCACAAAACAGGTGGGGGAAAAGGGTACCTAAGTATGGTTCAACGAGACAACGATAGACAGCTGTCCCTGATTGAGAACCATACCAGGCCAAGACATAGAAATACAAAACATAGAAAAAAGGACATAGAATGCCCACCCTAGTCACACCCTGGCCTAACCAAAATAGAGAATAAAAAGCCTCTCTATGGCCAGGGCGTGACATTGTTTAAGGAAATGTACAGCTAACTAGCCACTTCACATGCTAATATTAACTTTGGAATGATTGTGTGTAGCTACCTAGCTAACTAGCCAGCCTGCCAATAGAGAGAGCATTGTGAATTTTGAAGTCGACTTGAGCTGCAACAGATTTCCACAACTATATTACTGTTATTTAACACTGTAAATTATAGGAATTTGTGGTTTTGAGTAGATTTTTCATTTAATGCGGAGCAGGCTCATACACACACACACACACGCGGCGGCTAAAACATTCACTGTACATAGCTGAATATTAACAGCTAAAACATTCACTGTACATAGCTGAATATTAACAGGAAAATGTTATATTCAGGGGATGTCCAGGAGTCTAAATCTGCTAGACTCTCATTGGTCAGGCCTGAGACTCTGTCATATTAGACAAGGCATAGTTTTCCAAGTATATCTTGTCGTTTTAACAAAGTCATCATGATCTTCTGCTTAATTGGATTGGAATTAGATTCCACAGTTTACTCCATCCAAAGACTTGCTTGCTATCCAGATAGCTTGAATTTGTACTCATGTCAAATATTACTAGCTTGGACAGCTTGTTAGTATGTCTGGATGGGTTACTGACTGACAGAGGGAATAGATAGAACCAAAATGTTGAGACTTGCCGTAGCTTCACTTGTGGTCAACGACTGTATAATGTTATTAGTACTGCTTATGAATTACGATGATTAACATGTTAGAAAACAGTCAAAGCAACAATGTGTCACGAGGTGAGAGAACAACATGAAAATCTTCAGCAGGACTGTTTCAGACATCTATTTATTTGACTAGGTAAGTCAGTTAAGGGCACATTCTTAATGACAGCCTACCCCGGCCAAACCTGGACGACGCGGGGACAATTGTGCGCCACCTAATGGGACTCCCAATCACAGCCGGTTGTGATACAGCATGGATTCGAACCATGGTGTCCGTAGTGACACCTCAAGCACTGAGATGCAGTGCCTTAGACCCCTGCGCCACTCAGGAGTCCATGACAGCTGTGCTGAAACAAAGCCCACACACAGTGACTGTCCGTGGTCAATGCATGGTTAGTCTAGTGGTCACTCACTCTGTTTGTTGCTCTCTGGGCCTGTAGCTGTGGTCCTGGCAGCCTCCTGGGGGTGGGCCTGTTTGGGGGGACGACCTCTTGAAGCCCCCCCTGATGACAGCTTCCCCAGCCGGGGGCTACTGGGGGTCTCCATGCTTGGGAGGGGGCACACAAAGAAAAGGAGGTTAATATAGAGGTACAGTGATGAGAGTTATGTCCCAGCCAGACACATCCATGGTCATCTGTAGTTGACTAGTTGTACACACTCTGTAATCAGTGTCATAGTTATGATATTAAGGTTCATAAACCTTGTAGTCAATATTAGATACACAACAAATGTAATGAACATAAATAATTTTCCTTGATAAAAGTACTGTCTTTTTTGGAAATTCTCTCTCAACAAACAGTAAAATGACTTTCCCAGCCCTGATAGTGGTATTTCAGGTTCTCCAGACTGAAGCAAAGCCATCGTATACAGTGTACTGAGAGCATGATGGTATTTCAGGTTCTCCAGACTGAAGCAAAGCCATTGTATACAGTGCACTGAGAGCATGATGGTATTTCAGGTTCTCCAGACTGAAGCAACGCCATTGTATACAGTGTACTGAGAGCATGATGGTATTTCAGGTTCTCCAGACTGAAGCAAAGCCATCGTATACAGTGTACTGAGAGCATGATGGTATTTCAGGTTCTCCAGACTGAAGCAAAGCCATCGTATACAGTGTACTGAGAGCATGATGGTATTTCAGGTTCTCCAGACTGAAGCAAAGCCATCGTATACAGTGTACTGAGAGCATGATGGTATTTCAGGTTCTCCAGACTGAAGCAACGCCATTGTATACAGTGTACTGAGAGCATGATGGTATTTCAGGTTCTCCAGACTGAAGCAAAGCCATCGTATACAGTGTACTGAGAGCATGATGGTATTTCAGGTTCTCCAGACTGAAGCAAAGCCATTGTATACAGTGTACTGAGAGCATGATGGTATTTCAGGTTCTCCAGACTGAAGCAAAGCCATCGTATACAGTGTACTGAGAGCATGATGGTATTTCAGGTTCTCCAGACTGAAGCAACGCCATTGTATACAGTGTACTGAGAGCATGATGGTATTTCAGGTTCTCCAGACTGAAGCAAAGCCATCGTATACAGTGTACTGAGAGCATGATGGTATTTCAGGTTCTCCAGACTGAAGCAAAGCCATCGTATACAGTGTACTGAGAGCATGATGGTATTTCAGGTTCTCCAGACTGAAGCAAAGCCATCGTATACAGTGTACTGAGAGCATGATGGTATTTCAGGTTCTCCAGACTGAAGCAAAGCCATTGTATACAGTGCACTGAGAGCATGATGGTATTTCAGGTTCTCCAGACTGAAGCAACGTCATTGTATACAGTGTACTGAGAGCATGATGGTATTTCAGGTTCTCCAGACTGAAGCAAAGCCATCGTATACAGTGTACTGAGAGCATGATGGTATTTCAGGTTCTCCAGACTGAAGCAAAGCCATCGTATACAGTGTACTGAGAGCATGATGGTATTTCAGGTTCTCCAGACTGAAGCAAAGCCATCGTATACAGTGTACTGAGAGCATGATGGTATTTCAGGTTCTCCAGACTGAAGCAAAGCCATCGTATACAGTGTACTGAGAGCATGATGTTATTTCAGGTTCTCCAGACTGAAGCAAAGCCATCGTATACAGTGTACTGAGAGCATGATGGTATTTCAGGTTCTCCAGACTGAAGCAAAGCCATCGTATACAGTGTACTGAGAGCATGATGGTATTTCAGGTTCTCCAGACTGAAGCAAAGCCATCGTATACAGTGTACTGAGAGCATGATGGTATTTCAGGTTCTCCAGACTGAAGCAACGCCATTGTATACAGTGTACTGAGAGCATGATGGTATTTCAGGTTCTCCAGACTGAAGCAAAGCCATTGTATACAGTGTACTGAGAGCATGATGGTATTTCAGGTTCTCTAGACTGAAGCAACGCCATTGTATACAGTGTACTGAGAGCATGACCTTCCATGTTTCATTAAAACATCTATACTTTCACTTCCGTATCAACTGAACTCCATGGTCAACCACTTAGAGTGGAGGGAGTACAGCAACACGGAGGCAATGTGCCATCATGGAAAGAGAGAGAGAGAGGTGCTGAATACAAGAGCACACACTGTAACATAGATATAAGATGTTTGAAAGGATATTGACAATGTAGACAAATTAGATCTTAAGAGAGAGAGAGAGAGAGAGAGAGAGAGAGAGAGAGACAGACAGACTACAGAGAGCTTTTGCACATTATTTTTTTTTTTTTTTTTTTTTTTTTACCTTTATTTAACGAGGCAAGTCAGTTAAGAACACATTCTTATTTTCAATGACGGCCTGGGAACAATGGGTTAACTGCCTGTTCAGGGGCAGAACGACAGATTTGTACCTTGTCAGCTCGGGGGTTTGAACTCGCAACCTTCCGGTTACTAGTCCAACGCTCTAACCACTAGGCTACGCTGCCGCCCCGGCAGCGTAGCCTACATAGTTAATTGTACATTTGCATAGTTAATTGGTTAATTACAGCATTTTAATCAATTTCTTCATTTCCTGCACTAATGTGTTATCATGTACACACTGTTTCATGTTTCTTTTGTCTTAGTATGCCTCTATTTCAGAAAGAAAATCAGTTTTTATTCCTTGGCAGAATAATTATTCTCCTTTTGACTGTGCATTTTAGGCAGTTCTTACTTCCGCTAGAGGGCGATCAGACCTTTTCTGGGGGTCTGTACTCCTGAAGTTGTTGACAGTTTTTGTGCCTGCCAGTTAGCTAGCAGTTCTCAGCTATTAGCAGTTAATGGCTGGAAGTTTCTTACTTGAGATAAAAACTCATGATTGCCATTATTTTTTTCGAGGCATTACTGAATTATTGAATGGAAAAAAATCAAACATTAAACCAAGTATGAATGAATTGTAATTCATGGTTTGTAATTCATGGTAACCTCGTAAACTATTTATTTAGACCCAGTGTTAAATTAGCTGAAAAGTGTGCCGTTGCCTGGCTGTTAAAGGGACAGGCAGCTGTTTGAGACTTGGCATTTAATTAAGTTTTATGGTATATATTTACACACAAGGTTGGAATAATACTGTGAAATTGTGAAAATGATGATAATGCCCTTTTAGTGTAAGAGCCATTTGAGATGTGGGATGGAGTTTTGGCCTTCCACGATGACATCACCATGCGGTAACTTTATTAATAGACCAATAAGAAAGAGAGTTCCAAACATCTCTAACAATAACAGCACATGTTCTGTTTCCCACTCTACACTCAGACCACTCCCAGATAATCCTAGCAAAATTCTTGAAGCTATTTGTTTATTTTTGACCATTTTAACTTAAAATAGTCACAGTAAGTACTTAATTGTTACCCAGAAATTATTTTCTATTGAGATAAAAACAGCTGCATTGGACCTTGAAGGTTAGTGGGGTGGAGCATAGCTTCACGTCTGGTCAGTATAACTAAGTTTACTTGTACAGTTCGATATTAAACTGATTATGGCAAGTAAACTCTGTATATTTCAGAGAGATGTGTGGTGTGGGTGGTTTCAGAGAGATGTGTGGTGTGGGTGGTTTCAGAGAGATGTGTGGTGTGGGTGGTTTCAGAGAGATGTGTGGTGTGGGTGGTTTCAGAGAGATGTGTGGTGTGGGTGGTTTCAGAGAGATGTGTGGTGTGGGTGGTTTCAGAGAGATGTGTGGTATGGGTGGTTTCAGAGAGATGTGTGGTGTGGGTGGTTTCAGAGAGATGTGTTGTGTGGGTGGTTTCAGAGAGATGTGTGGTGTGGGTGGTTTCAGAGAGATGTGTTGTGTGGGTGGTTTCAGAGAGATGTGTTGTGTGGGTGGTTTCAGAGAGATGTGTGGTGTGGGTGGTTTCAGAGAGATGTGTTGTGTGGGTGGTTTCAGAGAGATGTGTGGTGTGGGTGGTTTCAGAGAGATGTGTTGTATGTACGTTTCAAAAATGGATCATCGCAAAAAACATCTACTTGTGAGACTAGTGTGTATAATTATACTAGACATAGACGCAGACATGCCAGCCAAGACACCCGCGATACAAGTCAATATTCCACGTCCATGAGGACGTCGGGAGATCAAATCAAATGTATTTGTCACATACACATGGTTAGCAGATGTTAATGCGAGTGTAGCGAAATGCTTGTGCTTCTAGTTCCGACAATGCAGTAATAACCAACGAGTAATCTAACCTAACAATTCCAAAACTACTACCTTATAGACACAAGTGTAAAGGGATAAAGAATATGTACATAAAGATATATGAATGAGTGATGGTACAGAACGGCATAGGCAAGATGCAGTAGATGGTATCGAGTACAGTTTATACATATGAGATGAGTAATGTAGAGTATGTAAACAAAGTGGCATAGTTTAAAGTGGCTAGTGATACATGTATTACATAAAGATGCAGTAGATGATATAGAGTACAGTATATACATATGCATATGAGATGAGTAATGTAGGGTATGTAAACATTATATTAAGTAGCATTGTTTAAAGTGGCTAGTGATATATTTTACATCAATTCCCATCAATTCCCATTATTAAAGTGGCTGGAGTTGAGTCAGTATGTTGGCAGCAGCCACTCAATGTTAGTGGTGGCTGTTTAACAGTCTGATGGCCTTGAGATAGAAGCTGTTTTTCAGTCTCTCGGTCCCTGCTTTGATGCACCTGTACTGACCTCGCCTTCTGGATGATAGCGGGGTGAACAGGCAGTGGCTCGGGTGGTTGTTGTCCTTGATGATCTTTATGGCCTTCCTGTGACATCGGGTGGTGTAGGTGTCCTGGAGGGCAGGTAGTTTGCCCCCGGTGATGCGTTGTGCAGACCTCACTACCCTCTGGAGAGCCTTACGGTTGTGGGCGGAGCAGTTGCCGTACCAGGCGGTAATACAGCCCGACAGGATGCTCTCGATTGTGCATCTGTAGAAGTTTGTGAGTGTTTTTCGTGACAAGCCGAATTTCTTCAGCCTCCTGAGGTTGAGCTGCTGCGCCTTCTTCACAACGCTGTCTGTGTGGATGGACCAATTCAGTTTGTCTGTGATGTGTACACCGAGGAACTTAAAACTTACTACCCTCTCCACTACTGTCCCATCGATGTGGATAGGGGGGTGCTCCCTCTGCTGTTTCCTGAAGTCCACAATCATCTCCTTAGTTTTGTTGACGTTGAGTGTGAGGTTATTTTCCTAGCACCACACTCCGAGGGCCCTCACCTCCTCCCTGTAGACCGTCTCCTCGTTGTTGGTAATCAAGCCTAGCACTGTAGTGTCGTCAGAAAACTTGATGATTGAGTTGGAGGCGTGCATGGCCACGCAGTCGTGGGTGAACAGGGAGTACAGGAGAGGGCTCAGAACGCACCCTTGTGGGGCCCCAGTGTTGAGGATCAGCGGGGTGGAGATATTGTTACCTACCCTCACCACCTGGGGGCGGCCCGTCAGGAAGTCCAGTACCCAGTTGCACAGGGCGGGGTCGAGACCCAGGGTCTCCGGCTTGATGACTAGTTTGGAGGGTACTTTGGTGTTAAATACTGAGCTGTAGTCGATGAACAGCATTCTCACGTAGGTATTCCTCTTCTCCAGATGGGTTAGGGCAGTGTGCAGTGTGGTTGAGATAACAGCCACTACCCCTAGTGAGCGTTGTGGACGGGGTTGGAGGATGGGTATAAGCACCTGTGTCTGATTCCAAAGGTTTCAAGTTTGAATCCAGCGACAAAGATGTGTAACGGCTCTCTTCTATCTCCTCCTCTGACGAAGAGGTAGAACAAGGATCGGACCAAAATGCAGCGTGATGATGATTCATTATATATTTTAATGAAGGAAAACCTATACATACAGAAACTACAAAACTAACGAAATGAAAGTATGAAAACCGAAACAGCCCTATCTGGTGCAAACACAAAGACAGGAACAATCACCCACAAACACACAGTGAAACCCAGGCTACCTAAATATGGTTCCCAATCAGAGACAACGAGAATCACCTGACTCTGATTGAGAACCTCAGGCAGCCATAGACTATGCTAGACACCCCTACTCAGCCACAATCCCAATACCTACTAAAACCCCCAATACCACAACACAACACAAAATAACCCCATGTCACACCCTGGCCTGACCAAATAAATATATAAACACAAAATACTAAGACCAGGGCGTGACAGAACCCCCCCCCCCCAAGGTGCGGACTCCCGCCCGCACACTAAAACCCATAGAGGAGGGTCCGGGTGGGCGTCTGTCCACGGTGGCGGCTCCGGCTCGGGACGTGGACCCCACTCCAACCACGTCTTAGTCCCCCTGTAACGCGTCCTTTGATTGGCGACCCTCGCCGCCGACCTAGGCCTAATAACCCTCACCAAGGACCCCACTGGACTGAGGGGTAGCTCGGGAGGAAGCTCAGCACTGAGAGGAAGCCCAGTACTGAGAGGAAGCCCAGTACTGAGAGGAAACTCAGGCAGGTAGTAGGCTCTGGCAGATCCTGGCTAGCTGGTGGTTCTGGCAGATCCTGGCTGACTGGCGGATCCTGGCTAGCTGGTGGTTCTGGCAGATCCTGGCTGACTGGCGGATCCTGGCTGACTGGCGGATCTGGAAGATCATGGCTGACTGGTGGATCCTGGCTGACTGGCGGATCTGGAAGATCCTGGCTGACTGGTGGATCCTGGCTGACTGGCGGATCTAGCTGCTCCATGCAGACTGGCAGCTCTGGCTGCTCCATGCAGAATGGCAGCTCTGGCTGCTCCATGCAGACTGGCATCTCTGGCTGCTCTATGCAGACTGACATCTCTGGCTGCTCTATGCAGACTGGCAGCTCCATGCAGACTGGCAGCTCTGGCTGCACTATGCAGACTGGAAGCTCCATGCAGACTGGCAGCTCTGGCTGCTCCATGCAGACTGACAGCTCTGGCTGTTCCATGCAGACTGGCAGCTCTGGCTGCTCCATGCAGACTGGCAGCTCTGGCTGCTCCATGCAGACTGGCAGCTCAGGCTGCGCTGAACAGGCAGGAGATTCCGGCAGCGCTGGAGAGAAGGAAGGCTCTGGCTGCGCTAAACAGGCGGGAGACTCCGGCAGCGCAGGAGAGGAGAAAGGCTCCGACAGCGCTGAACAGGCGGGAGACTCCGGCAGCGCTGGAGAGGCGAGGCGCACTGTAGGCCTGATGCGTGGTGCTGGAACTGGTGGTACTGGATCGAGGACACGCCCAGGAAGCCTGGTGCGGGGAGCTGCCACCGGCGGACTGGTGTTTGGAGATGGCTCTGGATAGACCGGACCGTGCAGGCGCACTGGAGCTCTTGAGCACCGAGCCTGCCCAGCCTTACCTGGCTCGATGCCCACTCTAGCCCGGCCAATACGAAGAGCTGGTATGAACCGCACCGGGCTATGCACCCGCACTGGAAACACTGTGCGCTCCATAGCATAACACGGTGCCTGCCCGGTCTCTCTAGCCCCCCGGGAAGCACAGGGAGTTTGCGCAGGTCTCCTACCTGGCATAGCCATACTCCCTGTGAGCCCCCCCCCCAATACATTTCTGGGGCCGACTCTCAGGCTTCCATCCGCGTCGCCGTGCTGCCTCCTCATAGCTTCGATGAATAAGGTTCCCAGAGTAAACTGCCTGCTATTCAGGCCCAGAAGCTAAGAGATACATATTATTAGTATATGTGGATAGAAAACACTCTGAAGTTTCTAAAACTGTTTGAATGATATCTGTGACTATAACAGAACTCATATGGCAGGCAAAAACCTGAGAAGAAATCCAACCAGGAAGTGGGAAATCTGAGGTTTGTAGTTTTTCAACTCTTTGCCTATCCAAGATACATTATAAATTTGGTCCGATTGCACTTCCTAAGGCTTCCACTAGATGTCAACAGTGTTTAGAACCTTGTTTGAGGCTTCTACTGTGAAAGCAGGAGACAATAAGAGCTGATTGAGTAAGAGGTCTGGCAGAATGTCATGAGCTCAGTCAGGCGCTCGCCCGTGAGAGGTAGCTGCGTTCCATTGCATTTCTAAAGACAAAGGAATTCTCCGGTTGAAACATTATTGAAGATTTATGTTAAAAACATCCTAAAGATTGATTCTATACATCGTTTGACATGTTTCTACCAACTGTAACGGAACTTTTTGACTTTTCATCTGGCCTGCGCGTCGTAAATATTGATTTGTGAACTAAACGCGCAAACAAAAAGGAGGCATTTGGACATAAATGATGGACTTTATCAAACAAAACAAACATTTAGTGTGGAACTGGGATTCCTGGGAGTGCATTCTGATGAAGATCATCAAAGGTAAGTGAATATTTATAATGCTATTTCTGACTTCTGTTGACTCCACAACATGGCGGGTATCTTTATGGCTTGTTTTTATGTCTGAGCGCCGTACTCAGATTATAGCATGGTGTGCTTTTTCCGTAAAGTTTTTTTTAAATCTGACACAGCGGTTGCATTAAGGAGAAGTTTATCTAAAGTTCCATGCATAACACTTGTATCTTTTATCAATGTTTATTATGAGTATTTCTGTAAATTGATGTGGCTCTCTGCAAAATCAGCGGATGTTTTTGAAGCAAAACATTACTGAACATAGCGCGCCAATGTAAACTCAGATCTTTAGATATAAATAAGAACTTTATCGAACAAAACACACATGTATTGTGTAACATGAAGTCCTATGAGTGTCATCTGACGAAGATCATCAAAGGTTAGTGATTAATTTTATCTCCATTTCTGCGTTTTGTGACTCCTCTCTTTGGCTGGAAAAATGGCTGTGTTTTTCTGTGACTAGGTACTGACCTAAAATAATTGTTTGGTGTGCTTTCGTCGTAAAGCCTTTTTGAAATCGGACACTGTGGTGGGATTAACAACAAGTTTATCTTTAAAATGGTGTAAAATACTTGTATGTTTGAGGAATTTTAATTATGAGATTTCTGTTGTTTGAATTTGGTGCCCTGCACTTTCATTGGCTGTTGTCATATCGATCCCGTTAGCGGGATCTCAGCCGTAAGAAGTTAAACACTTTGAACATTGACGTTTGAGCAACATGGATGAACATCTAATTCTGATGTGAGACTGTGAGAGCTAGTTGGACATGCATGCACACACACACACGCCCTGGACCATGTGTATTACAAGGCTCAAACCAGGTTTGACTTCTTCCTCTGTAAAGATATGGGTAGATCCATACTACTAGAGAAGCAGGGATGAGGGTGTGATACGAGATTTGTAAAATAGGCCAGAGAGCCAGACAGACATTATGCACATTCACTGTCCTAAGATATACATACAGTATATGTCGGTGGAGGCTGCTGAGGGGTGGATAGCTCATAATAATGGCTGCAAGGGAGTCATCAGAATGGTACAAAAAAAACATAAAAGAGGTGGTTTCCATGTGTTTGATACCATTTCATTGACTCCATTCCAGCCATATTTATGAGCCGTTCTCTACTGATACTGTATATGTACACGGTCTATTGTGTCCCTAGTGTGACTTGCCCTCATTGTCATGTCTATAATATTGTTGACACTAAAACAAATTCATTTTAATTGATTTTCTGATTTGCAATACAGTTTTTAATTCAACTAAATGTTATTTTATTCTATATTCACAGTAGCTTACTATACACCCAGAGCAGTGAATGCACAACTTCCACACAGAGTCAAGGCACTGTTAGGACTGGCAGGGAGATAAGCCAGACACACACACACACACACAGGTTCTGAGTTAAGTAATCCCACTTTATTACTGTCATACTACAACACTGTTACTACTACATTACAGCTATAGGCTATTATCCCGCTACTTTAGCAGTGTGACATACATTTGATAGTCTACTAACCTAGTCATGACAGTTATAAATCAGTACATCATACAGCTGGCTGAAACCAAAGCAGAACCCCAGAAACAGCTGCAAAGTGAAAGAACTGATGTATTTTGGAATTGAGCACTTACACACAAAAACACTTTAATGTTTGAAGGCTGCACAGACAAATTGCCCTATTCACCTCCTAGGTCACATAGGCTGCAACAGCAGTTTGACTTGCTTCTGTCTCCTCTACTTGAAGATGGTTACATTGCAGCAACATTGTTTGTGGACTGTTTCGATTGCTACATTGGTGCATTCGAATGCTGCTGGCTACAATGTTTACTGTGCCGTTGATTAATAATAGGGACATGGGGTTCTAGAAGGCCACACCTACCTGCAATGTCGGGAGTCACCCAACACGAGCCGCCGGGTGGCCGGGGTCACCCACGTGGGGGTCAGGCGGTAGGGCTACACCTCGCGCGGTATATGCGCCTTTCCCGGTCTTACATGGCCATCACACCTGCTGTTCCAAGCGGGTCTGGTCGGGGGCTTCGATGGAGGCGGACTGATAGTCGTCGTTAGCCACGCGCCTAGTCCCCGTTTTGAATCCGAGGAAAGACGAGGGGAGATGAAGAAGATGAGGAAGAGGGAGGAGGAGGGGGGAAAGGAGATGCCAATTAAAATCCTAAAGACGTTCACCTTATTTCCAGCATCCACTTTTCCCCCTTTCGTGCATTAATATGGCAACCACGAGGCACTTCTTTAATCTCAATCGTCTCGTTGGAAAACTCAAGAAATGTGAATATCAGGAGACCCGCAGGAAAGATAGAGACGTCTCCGACTCCTTGAAAAAAACATTAAAATACAAGAAGGTTTTATATAGGCAGTGAAGCAAAATGGCGACTTTAATATGAAGGAGGAGTAAAAAAAAAAATCCTTGCAATGGCTGGAGCTAAAGGGAGTCACAAAAATATGTTTAGTGCAGTAATTTTCAACAGCTGCAAGCGAGTTGGTTAGAGTAAAAGAAAATGAACCAGAGGAAAAAAGGAATTAAAAGATTCGACCTCGGTCGCTTTCGGTGCAGTCTGCGGTTCCTTACCTCGGGATTATTTCGGGGTTTTATACGGAAATTATCTTCGCGGCCGTGTACAGTAATAGGCTACAGTAATGTGTGTTGAGTCATGCGCGTATCCACTCTTCCTTTGACAGCTGCAACTACAGTCTTCTGGCAACTTGCAAACTCTCGCGTTATTATTATTTGTATCGCGCAAATAATATTCGGGGTTTTTGCCATATAAACCCGATTTTGTATCGATACCAAACTGACGGTTTGATGAGGCTCATCCGCCGTAACGCCGTGTGGTCATGACGAAAAAGGGTTAGGATAAATTCTTAAAACCAGCCTCACTTAAACGTTTTAATCTGGTAATGTTAGGCTACTAAATTATCATCCGACCTTTATCGTTAATATTCAGGGAGTCAACTGCGCACAGCCTTAGATTGTCAATTGTCGTTGTGCTGTTTCGTCGATTTCATGCCAGTCCAAGGCAATCCAAATAATAGTCCACTCGTAGGCTATAGCAATCGAAACTTGCATAGTGACGCTGGGGCAGAGTAGAATCGGCTATAGGCTACCTATTCTGCTCTATCAGAAACGGATCAATCGATTTAATATGGGATGTTAAATAGGTTGTTAGATGATGTAGACTGTTATGGTTGGGCATTGCTGATCTGTCATTTTATTCCAACACAGTGAAGGCTAATGCAATGTCGAGAACCAAGGTCACTTGTTTTGAAAGTTTCTCTTATTTTGCCCACTAATGAATTCTTATTATTGCTATTACTAAATCAGCAAGCTTCTGCAAGAGCAGCTAAATGTTCCCCATTATACTCTGATATGATATGTATAACACGTGGCCCTCACTCATGCAGCCACTGAATCATAGCCACTTACAGTGGGCTCACACAACCAGAGTAGACTCTCTCAGATGTGATTGGTGCCAGTCAGCATGACCTAATATTTTTTATAAGTGGAAATCATCAGAAACAATGACGTAAACCATGGACACTGGCTGTTCCCCTAAACCACCAGAAGAGGGCAGGGTGTACTCATTTTAGGGCCTGGCAACGTCAGAGCCCAAACAAGGTACAGTATATCAAATGTATCCTTCCTTTCGACCACTCTGAAGTAGTTACTGATGAGACATGACTGGACAGTGAAAACTATAAGGCGGTGCCCTTGCTTTCACTTGTCCAATTACATTAGATCAGTTATGTTAGGCCTACGTCAAGGAGGGAATGATTAAGGATGTAGTTTTAATTTCTTTAATCACATTTCCTTCTCTAAAAATATATATTTATATATTAATTCCTTCTCTGTTTCTCTTTGGCTGTGTTTAGACAGGCGGCCCAATTCAGAAAATATTTTTTTAACAAATTGGTCTTTTGCGAAAGTTCTGACGTGATTGGTCAAAAGATCAATTAGTGGAAAAATTATATCAGAATTTGGCTGCCTGTGTGAATGCAGCCTTCCTCTCAGTTGATTAGAAATGGTTTGTAGAGGGAAAGATAACATGACCAAAACCTGCCACCTTTCCACCTGCCATTCATCCATTGCAGTTGCATTAGAGCTTTACAGTGGGGAGCTACATTCAGATTCTCTAACTGCTCCAAGATAATTATTCAAAACATTTTTCATCTACCCCTCACATGAAATGTTCATACATTAGATATCCAGTAGATGGAAGTGTTGCCTCACTACTGGGTTCTGTAAGACTGAAATATAGTCGGCTACATTGTCATATGACCACTGGAAAACATGTGTCCTTATTGATGGCTGTCCACTGAGTAGGCCTAGTCACCAGTTACTGAAAGTACCCTGGTACCTAGTTTTTAAATACTGTTTCAAAGTGCTGGGGTAGGATCTTGGTTTGCAGTTTGAGATAAACACATGGATGGTGTTTTCCATTAGAATATAGCAGAGGAGACAAAAACAATGACCTAATCTTTGGGGATTGAAGTGGCTAAAAATGACCCCAGATGAGTATATCCCACAGACACATTAGGAGAAATCCGCAGGACTCAATCTCAAAAAAATGGGGAGGGTTGACCCTGCTCATCAATCTTCTTCCTCTCTTACAAAATATTAGACCACAGGTTTATGGCAGTCAATAAATTCCTCGGAGCAACAGTACTATCCCAGTGTATGGAGCTACGTCCTACTGTTCCCCTGCTCTGTGTTCTAATGTAACCTAACTGAATGGTTATTGCAGGATCCTGGTTGACAGACCATGAATCCCTTACAGTGATTTACTCCTCTCTTTCTCTGCTGAGCAGGCACAAGCCTGGTTAATAGTTAATAAAAGCTGTCAGGTGGCCAACCTGGCAACTAGAGGGAAACTGTGTTCTACTCTACATGTGGCGTCAAGCAATGAGGTTTCAAATGGATAATCGGTCCTTCTGTGTGACAGAGGCAGAAAGAGAAGTGAGAACGTGTTGTGGGATTAAAGAATAGCAACCATGATTTAGAAGCCACTGTTTAAGAAACACAGACCTCCAAACCTCCTTGGGCATCGCTAAGCTCATTTATATCTGAGGAGAGAGAGAGAGAGAGACAAATAAGAAAGGATGGAATAAGAAAGAGAGATAGGGAGAGAAAAGAACACATAAACTGAGGTTATAAACACTTAGAGTCCTTCTCTCTAACTGCCTGCTCCACAGCTATACACTCTATCACCTCTACCTCTCCACCCATAATGAGACGTCACATAGCTGACAGGACCTGTTTACCATAGAACCATCCATATGATAAAGATTTACATGTAATTAGGCAGGGAGATGCTTGGTATCACCCAGTAATTGTCTCCCAGCAGTAAGCCAGACAGCCAGCGAGGCAGGATGGTGACAGGATAAACTGCTTAGTATTCACTAACATGACTCAGCCACTGAGTGACAGGTGGGGGCGCAGGTGCAAGGTGCCAGACACGCTTCGTTTGGACAGGTGTGACGTCCTCCCTCCCTCACTTCCTCTGTTTCTCATTTAAATGTTTCTGTCCTTCCTGTTTTCTCTCTTTTCATCTCCATCTATTCCAGTCCTTTTGTATACCTCTCTATTCTATCCATTTTTCCTCTACCACTCTCTCCTTCTCTTTTCTGTGTAAACATCTCTCCCTAGGGCACCAGACAACAGAACAGGGGCAGAAGGAGGAATAGAGAGAGACCTCACCAGACCGTTACCAGAGAAAGGAGAAGTGAAAATAGAGGAATATTAAATAATGGCCATCTAATTGTCCTATCTAATTTGTCCTAGCCAACTGCCCCAACTTTCTTCAATAATGGTCTATCTCACCATAGACAGTGTGAAGCCAGTTGCAGAGAAAGAGAAAAACAGAGAGGAAGATCAAGAAAGATAAAGGGAGCGGCAAAGGTAGAGAGAAACAGAGGCAGAGCAAGAGTGAGAGAGAGTTAAAAGAGAGAGAGTTAAACGATAGTTAGAAGCGAGAGTTAGAAGAGATATAGTTTTTAAAAAGAGCTAAGAGAGAGAGTAAGAGGAGATGGAGTTAAAAGAGAGAGAGAGTTAAGAGATAGAGTTGAGAGAGAGTTAAAAGAGATCAGAGTTAAAAGAGAGAGAGTTAAAATAGAGAGTTAAAAGAAAGAGTTAGAAGGAGTTAAAAGAGAGTTAGACGAGATATAGTTAAGAGAGTTAAAAGAGAGAGTTAGAAGAGATAAGAGTTAAAAGAGAGAGTTAGAAGAGATAAGAGTTTTTAAAAAAGAGAGCTAAGTGTCACGACTTCTACCGAAGGTAACTCCTCTCCCTGTTCGGGCGGCGCTCGGCGCTCGGCGTCGCCGGTTTACTAGCCACTACCGATCCCTTTTTCTTTTTCTGGTTGTTTTGTCTGTGTTCCTTTTCACACCTGGTTTTCAATTGCTTTGATTTCTGTGGGTATATAGGGCACCTGTTACCTGCCGTAATTCGTGCAGGATTAGACTTGTGTGTATTGCGCTCGATTGTATTTGATGTTTGTTGTTTTTTCGCTATTACGCACGGGTATGTAAAGTGTCGGAACTGTGTTTGTTCCTCCGTGTGTTTGCACAAGTTTCTGATTATTCGAGAGCATAGTTTTGGGATTTTTTTCTGTGCCGGTTGTATTGGTGGACTATATTATTAAACACGCTTCTCAGACATCCCTGCTCTCCTGCGCCTGACTCCTACACCTCTCACCAAGACGCATGTTAGCACACTAAGAGAGAGTTAAAAGAGATAGAGAGTTAAAAAAGATAGAGAATTAAAAGAGAGAGTTAGAAGGAGAGTTAAAAGAGAGTGAGAGTTAAAAGAGATAGTTAGAAGGAGGGTTAAAAGAGAGAGAGTTAAAAGAGAGAGTTAATAACACAACTCAGGAGTATTTATTCTCTCAGTGCCCTGTCTCTCCAGCAGAAACAACAGTTTAATAACACAATTCAGGAGTATTTACTCTCTAAGTGCCTTGTCTCTCCAGCAGAAACAACAGTAGGATTAGCCCTTTTCCCCCAATTTTTACCTAAAATAATATACCCAAATCTAACTGCCTGTAGCTCATGACCTGATGCAAGGATATGCATATTCTTGATACCATTTGAACGGAAACACTGTGAAGTTTGTGGAAATGTGAAATTAATGTAGGAGAATACAACACAATAGATCTGGTAAAAGATAATGCAAAGAAAGAAACATGCATTTTGTTGGTATTTTTTTGTACCATCTTTGAAATGCAAGAGAAAGGCCATAATGTATTATTCCAGCCCAGTTACAATTTAGATTTTGGCCACTAAATGGCAGCAGTGTATGTGCAAAGATTTAGACTAATCCAATGAACCATTGCATTTCTGCTCAAAATGTTGTATCAAGACTCACCAAATGTGCCTAATTGATTTATTAATGCATTTTCAAGTTCATAAATGTGCACTCTCCTCAAACAATAACATGGTATTCTTTCACTGTAATAGCTACTGTAAATTGGACAGTGCAGTTAGATTAACAAGAATTTATGCTTTCTGCCCATATCAGATATGTCTATGTCCTGGGAAATGTTCTTGTTACATACAACCTCGGGCTAATCGCATTAGCCTACGTTAGCTCAACCGTCCTGCAGGGGACCCACCGAACCTTTAGTTAAAAGAGAGAAAGTGTAGAAGGTAAGGTAGAGAGGTTAGGAGGCAGAGTCCTGCAGTCACGACCAAAGCAGTTTATCTGAGAGTGCTGTTGTGGTTTAGGGAAAGGACTGCAGAAGTGATTCTGTTTCGCTCTGCTTCAACAAAAGCAGGACTGCACTCAATTGAGGTCGGGCCTGGGGAGAAGAGAGAGGGATGTGTGAGTGTGTGTTTGATGGAGAACAAGGACCAGGGAGAGATTAGAACAGAGCATAGAAACACAAAGATCATCGAGGGGGAGAGTATTAATTAACCAGCTTCCCTGCACCAATCCCTAACACAGACAGCCACAGCTGCACCAAAAACAGAGAGAAAGTGTGTGTGTTACACTACCTGTGATAGCATGGTGGGAGAAGGCTTCTACGTAGGTCAGATAAATTTCAGTCTCTCGATGTGCAAAACTGATAGAGACATACCCCAAGCGACTTACAGCTGTAATCGCAGCAAAAGGTGGCGCTACAAAGTATTAACTTAAGGGGGCTGAATCATTTTGCACGCCCAATTTTTCAGTTTTTGATTTGTTAAAAAGGTTTGAAATATCCAATAAATGTCGTTCCACTTCATGATTGTGTCCCAGTTGTTGTTGATTCTTCACAAAAAAATACAGTTTTATATCTTTATGTTTGAAGCCTGAAATGTCGCAAAGTTCAAGGGGTGTGTTTCTTCAGCCACATACAGACGTCTTATTCGGTCCACAGCACCAATGGTTGAGAGAAGGTGTGTATATGTGAAGGTATGTGTAACTGCAATTGCGTGACTGTTATATTATGATAAGCAACATACATCTCATGAATATGCATTACTTTATTTAAAAAAGCCAAGATTCTCCATATTCCATATCTATTCTTAACATCTGTACAGCAAGTAAATAATCATATCTTTAAAACCCTTTTCCTTAACATATCGAAAACAAACAACCCCATCCTTGATCTGAAAAAGTAAACAAACAAATAATAGAAGTGTCTGTACACATCTACAAATGTATAACAGTGTATTTTCCACTTAACAGTCAAGTTGTTTCCTCATTCAGACAGTCCTTGTCAACTGAAGGGAGGGATAGAGGGAGGGGTAGAGGGAGGGATAGAGGGAGGGGTAGAGATAGGGAGGGATAGAGATAGGGAGGGATAGAGGGAGGGGTAGAGGGAGGGATTGAGATAGGGATAGAGGTAGGGGTAGAGGGAGGGAAAGAGAGAGGGGTAGAGGGAGGGGTAGAGGGAGGGGTAGAGGGAGGGGTAGAGGGAGGGATAGAGGGAGGGATTGAGGGAGGGGTAGAGGGAGGGATAGAGAGAGAGAGGGATAGAGGGAGGGGTAGAGGGAGGGATAGAGAGAGGGATAGAGGAAGGGATAGAGGGAGGGGGAGAGATAGGGAGGGATAGAGGGAGGGGTAGAGGTAGGGATTGAGGGCGGGAAGGGAGGAAAGGATGGGAGCCTTCCCACTGGTTACAGATGTCAATTCAACGTCTATTCCACGTTGGTTCAAAGTAATTTAATTGAAATGACATGGAAACAACGTTGATTCAACCCGTGTGTGCCCAGTGGATAGCCTGTTCCCCAGAATAGTTTTATGCTCAACCATAGAAGACCTGCTCCCCTTCACCATCAATTCTGAAAGGTTAACCTTCATTTTCGTAATGAAACAAAAACACATACTGTACATGTAACTGTCGAAATAAAGGAAACACCAAAATAAAGTGTCAAATAGAGCGTTGGGAATTAATGGGTCAAAAAACATTAACATTCATCCAATTATGTCAAATCTCAAAGTGAAAGTGTGAGATGAAGTTGCATGGTTGGGGCATCACCAGCCACCAGAATAGCTTCAATGTGCCTTGGCATAGATTGTCTGGAACTCTAGTAGAGGGATGTGACACCATTCTTCCAGGAGAAATTTGGTGTTTTGTTGATGGTGGAAAACGCTGTCTCAGGCGCCGCTCCAGAATCTACCACAAGTGTTCAATTGGGTTGAGATCTGGTGACTGACACACACACACACACGAACACACACACACTTTAAACCCCCTATGCTCATTTGAGACTCACTGAGATCTTTCCTTCTAGCCATGGTAGCCGAAGTAACGGTCAACTGGGGATTTGTATACATGACACCTAAGCATGATGAGATGTTAATTGCTCAATTAACTCAGGAACCACACCTTTGTGGACCTGCTTTCAATATACTTTGTATCTCTCATTTACTCAAGCATTTCCTTCATTTTGTCAGTTACCTGTATATTGGCCTATGTTGCTTTCTTCAGAGGATCTTTATTTACGCTCATGCTGAGTATGTGATTTCTGGTATGTTTATGAAGCACAGTAAAGGTGTCTGGATTCACAGTGTGACAGTAATAGCAGGCAGCTGGTCTGGTTCCTCTCAATAATCTCTATAATATGTATAGCTATCAATGAGAGACATGGTGTAGGGTGGAGGTGCATAACTTCAGTCCTCCAGGGCGAACAGCATACACCATATGCTCCCTTTCAATGACAAGTTGATTCCTTTGGCTACCAGGTGTGTGGAATCAGTACTCAATCAGTTACACTAACTGATCATTGAGAGAGAGAGAGAGAAAGAGAGAGAGAGAGAGAGACCAGCAGGATAGGAGCCCTCGAGAACTGGAGTTGTGCACTTGTGGTGTTATGGGAAACACACAAAAATTTATTATTTTTACACAATGGAGTTGTAACTACAGTATACTTCTACTGCATCATGGGAGATGTAGGCATTTGGCTCATACTAGTAGAATATAACCATTGCTTCTGGCCAACTACATCTCTGATTATTGCTTTATCAAATACAGCTAGGGCAGAAACAATCACAGCAAACATCTGTCATAGCATGACCTATCAAAATCCTCTGTTTATAAAATGCTAAAGGTATAGGTCTACATTATATTCAGGTCTACAGCTTATGTTCCTCTAGAACGTTCAAATAATATACAGTACCTGTCAAAAGTCTGGATACACCAACTCATTCAAGGGTTTTTCTTCATTTTTACTATATTCTACATTGTAGAATAATAGTGAAGACATAAACTATGAAATAACACATATGGAATCATGTAGTAACCAAAAAAGTGTTAAACAAATCAAAATATATTTTATATTTGAGATTCTTCAAAGTAGCCAACCTTTGGCTTGATAACACCTTTACACACTCTTGGCATTCTCTCAACCAGCTTCATGAGGTATTTACCTAGAAAGCATTTCAATTAACAGGTTTGCCTTGTTAAAAGTACATTTGTGGAATTTCTTTCGTTAATGCGTTTGATCCAATCAGTTGTGTTGTGACAAGGTAGGGGTGGTGTACAGAAGACAGCCCTATTCGGTAAAAGACCAAGTCCATATTATGGCAAGAACAGCTCAAATAAGCAAAGAGAAAAGACAGTCCATCATTACTTTAAGACTTGACGGTCCGTTAGTCCAGAACATTTCAATAACTTTTAAAGTTTCTTCAAGTGCAGTCGCAAAAACCATCAAGCACTATGATGAAACTGGCTCTCATGAGGACCGCCACAGGAAAGGAAGACCCAGAGTTACCTCTGCTGCAGAGGATAAGTTCATTAGAGTTAACTGCACCTCAGCTTACAGCCCAAATAACCACTGTGTCTTTGTGAGACGCAGAGCAGGTGAACGGAGGATCTCTGCATGTGTGGTTCCCACCATGAAGTATGGAGGAGGAGGTGTGAGGGTGTGGGGAGCTTTGCTGCTGACACTGTCAGTGATTTATTTTGAATTCAAGGCACACTTAAACAGCATGGCTACCACAGCATTCTGTAGAGATATACCATCCCATCTGGTTTGCACTTAGTGGGACTATAATTTGTTTTCAACAGGACAATACCCAACACACCTCCAGGCTGTGTAAGGGCTATTTGACCAAGAAGGAGGGTGATGGAGTGCTGTATCAGATGACCTGGACTTCACAATCACCCGACCTCAACCCAATTGAGATGGTTTGGGATGAGTTGGACCGCAGAGTGACAGGAAAACAGCCAACAGGTGCTCAGCATATGTGAGAACTCCTTCAAGACTGTTGGAAAAGCATTCGTCATGAAGCTGGTTGAAAGAATGCCAAGAGTGTTTAAAGCTGTCATTAAGGAAAAGGGTGGCTACTTTCAAGAATCTAAATTAGAAAATATATTTAGATTTGTTTAACACTTTGTTTGTTTCTACATTTTTCCATGTGTCATTTCATAGTTTTGATGTCTTCACCAATATTCTACAATGTAAAAATAGTAAAAATAAAGAAAAACCCTTGAATGAGTCGGTGTGTCCCAACTTTTGACTCGTACTGTATATGTTTGTCATAGACATGGTTCATTTACAGTACGAAGACATGATTTGGGGGGTGACATTCTGTACATTGTGAAGACAAGGCTTTATAAAAGAGATTAAAGGAAGAGAATGTGTTACGGGGAGACGGTGCTAATGAAGGCAAGAGTATATATACTTTATACTGTATGAATTAGATCTATCAAAACTATAAATACATATTCCAAAATTAAAATCCTGAGAGGAAAAGAAACATTGTGAACAGTCGGGTTGTGATGTGAGTATGATACAGAGACATTGACATTCAGTAGTTTGCTGCATTTGTTTTCCACCAACCTTGGAGTAATGCACCCACCATAATGAACTACAGTAATTGATCAGTAACAATACTCCTCTCTACAACCTTGGAGTAATGCACCCACCATAATGAACTACAGTAATTGATCAGTAACAATACTCCTCTCTACAACCTTGGAGTAATGCACCCACCATAATGAACTACAGTAATTGATCAGTAACAATACTCCTCTCTACAACCTTGGAGTAATGCACCCACCATAATGAACTACAGTAATTGATCAGTAACAATACTCCTCTCTACAACCTTGGAGTAATGCACCCACCATAATGAACTACAGTAATTGATCAGTAACAATACTCCTCTCTACACCCCAAAACAAAACAATAAACCAAAAAGGGGGAGATCTAATTTGTCTACATTGTCAATATCCTTTCAAACATCTTATATCTATGTTACAGTGTGTGCCCTTGTATTCAGCACCTCTCTCTCTCTCTCTCTCTCTCTCTCTCTCTCTCTCTCTCTCTCTCTCTCTCTCTCTCTCTCTCTCTCTCTCTCTCTCTCTCTCTCTCTCTCTCTCTCCCTCTCTCTCTCCCCCCCTCTCTCTCACTCTCTCTCTCTCACCCTCTCACCCTCTCTCTCTCTCTCTCTTTCTCTCTCTCTCTCTCCCCTCTCTCCTCTCTCTCTCTCTCTCTCTCTCTCTCTCTCTCTCTCTCTCTCTCTCTCTCTCTCTCTCTCTCTCTCTCTCTCTCTCTCTCTCTCTCTCTCTCTCTCTCTCTCTCTCTCTCTCTCTCTCTCTCTCTCTCTCTCTCTCTCTCTCTCTCTCTCTCTCTCTCTCTCTCTCTCTCTCTCTCTCTCTCTCTCTCTCTCTCTCTCTCTCTCTCTCTCTCTCTCTCTCTCTCTCTCTCTCTCTCTCTCCATTTAAACCAGTTTGGCCTTGTTGAATGGGAAACCTCCTTCAGTGTGTTTGGCATGTAGTCTAAAGGCTCCTCTTCTCTCTTCTTTTCTGTCCTCTCTCCCCTCCTTTCTTCCCTCCTCTCACAGCCCTATTCTGCGTTCACATATCTGGAGTGAGCAGGTCCTTCCATGGCTACTGGAAATAGCAGAGGAGAGTGAGGGCTGCCAAACGGACGGAGGGATGAGCTAAGAGATGTTTCCAAAGGAGGCTGCAGGGAGAGGAGAGACAGAGAGAAAGAGAGAGATATGAATACAAGGAAAACAGTGGGGTTGGGAGTTGGATTGGTATCTCTGTCTTTCACACCATAATACTCAACTCCAACAACACACACACACACACACACACACGCACACGCACACGCACATACATACTGAGCCATCCAGATCACCTGCCTCTGTCTGCCCTCTCTTCAAACCCTGTCTTATCTGTCAACAACCCAGTTGCATTAAGAATGATTTCTGAACCATCAGTCTGTAGAGTGAAACGTCTGGTTCACATTCTCTCTATGCCTTCAACCCTTCTCATATGAAAGTCATTGACGTCTATGACCCAGACGTGACCGATTGGTTTCTGTGATTACACTTTTGCACCGGCCTCAAATGACAACAAACTATATTTTTACATTGGAGGAATATAAAAGAAGAAGGAGACATGTGAGTTATCACTGTCTCTAACACACAGGCAGATCTGACATGATATTGGAGAGAATCAGACCCTGGGACAAAGTGAGGGGGAGAGAAGGAGTTAGCAGGTGGAGAAAGAAAGGCGGATGGGATTGAGGGGGGCTTGAGATTTGTTCAGGTAAAGGGGGTCTATCTCTTAGATGTAGCTCTTCTAAGAGGAGATGAGGACTAAGGGGTTCCTGAGCAAATTTGTGTTTGGGTAAAAATGTCATGTTCCTTTTTATTTCTGAGCCTGTCATGCTTTCTGCCCCAGTGAATTCACATTTCAGTTCAGTCGAGCGGACGGACAGACGGACAAACAGACAGACAGGCAGACATACATACAGACAGACAGACAGACAGACAGACAGCGCATGGAACTGTGAACAGAACTCTCTCCACCAGGACACGGAACAACAGAAAATCAAAAGGAACGTTGCAACCTAGCGACAAGGTTACCCCAGCGACGTCCCATGGCAACTGAGGCGTTGCTGACAACATTTCAGGGAGGGGGGATGACGGCATTCAATTTTTTTGCTAATTACCGCATTATGGAGCAGATGGCTTGTTCCACGCAAGCACCGCTCACACACACACACACACACACTTCACAGGAAATAGGACATGAAGGAAGGAAGGGACAGAGAGCGTACTATATACATAAACTGCATACTATGTACTCATCGTTGCATACTATTTAGCATGTATAGTTTAGTGAAAAGCATGCAGTATGCCATGACCGCAACGCAGTAGTAGTTCCTGGATGGCTGAGTAGGTGGTGCGTGGTCGAGTGCGGAAGATATTTTCCAAATTCAACAGACATGCATCACATCGCATTAACCAGCCTCATTTCCAGTTTCTCTAAACTCTGAGTAGAATAGGAATGCAGTTATATATAGTCCTACTGAGGCTGGTTATTGGCAGACTATTACATTCGACCTATACCTATTTAAAAAGGACTGAAGACATAAACAGACAATAATGTATTTATTAGTGAAACCAAAGTGCTGTAACATATATAACTTGAATCAAATAGCCTTGTAACAAAACGTTTCAAACTAAAGCTAAAGCACTGATCATTGGGAACGAGATCAGGATGACTGCTAAGGTTTGATCCATAAAGTAAATAATGAAATAGGTAACTTAGCCTACAAAACTAAAACAAGCCATAAGTTCAAATCAAAAACCGGTGCCGACACATCCCGCGTCCCCGGTGCCGACACATCCCGTGTCCCCGGTGCCGATACATCCCGCTTCCCCGGTGCCGACACATCCCGCTTCCCCGGTGTCGACACATCCCGCTTCCCGACACATCCCGCTTCCCCGGTGTCGACACATCCCGCTTCCCCGGTGTCGACACATCCCGCTTCCCCGGTGTCGACACATCCCGCTTCCCGACACATCCCGCTTCCCCGGTGTCGACACATCCCGCTTCCCGACACATCCCGCTTCCCCGGTGTCGACACATCCCGCTTCCCCGGTGCCGACACATCCCGCTCCCCCGGTGTCGACACATCCCGCTTCCCGACACATCCCGCTTCCCCGGTGTCGACACATCCCGCTTCCCCGGTGTCTATACATCCCGCTTCCCGACACATCCCGCTTCCCCGGTGTCGACACATCCCGCTTCCCGACACATCCCTCTTCCCCGGTGCCGACACATCCCGCATCCCCGGTGTCGACACATCCCGCTTCCCGACACATCCCGCTTCCCCGGTGCCGACATATCCCGCTTCCCCGGTGCCGACACATCCCGCTTCCCCGGTGTCGACACATCCCGCTTCCCGACACATCCCGCTTCCCCGGTGCCGACACATCCCGCTTCCCCGGTGCCGACACATCCCGCTTCCCCGGTGTCGACACATCCCGCTTCCCGACACATCCCGCTTCCCCGGTGTCGACACATCCCGCTTCCCGACACATCCCGCTTCCCCGGTGTCGACACATCCCTCTTCCCCGGTGCCGACACATCCCGCATCCCCGGTGTCGACACATCCCGCTTCCCGACACATCCCGCTTCCCCGGTGCCGACACATCCCGCTTCCCCGGTGCCGACACATCCCGCTTCCCCGGTGTCGACACATCCCGTTTCCCGACACATCCCGCTTCCCCGGTGCCGACATATCCCGCTTCCCCGGTGCCGACACATCCCGCTTCCCCGGTGTCGACACATCCCGCTTCCCGACACATCCCGCTTCCCCGGTGCCGACACATCCCGCTTCCCCGGTGCCGACACATCCCGCTTCCCCGGTGTCGACACATCCCGCTTCCCGACACATCCCGCTTCCCCGGTGTCGACACAACCCGCTTCCCGACACATCCCGCTTCCCCGGTGTCGACACATCCCTCTTCCCCGGTGCCGACACATCCCGCATCCCCGGTGTCGACACATCCCGCTTCCCGACACATCCCGCTTCCCCGGTGCCGACACATCCCGCTTCCCCGGTGCCGACACATCCCGCTTCCCCGGTGTCGACACATCCCGCTTCCCGACACATCCCACTTCCCCCGGTGTCGACACATCCCGCTTCCCCGGTGCCGACACATCCCGTGTCCCCGGTGCCGACACATTCCGCTTCCTCGGTGTCGACACATCCCGTGTCCCCGGTGCCGACACATCCTGTTTCCCCGGTGTCGACACATCCCGACACATATTCACGAATAAAATATGGTTTAAAAGCTCTGACGAAGGCCAAGAGAACAAGAAACACTTTCAATGAGAAAACAGAACTTCACTTTGGTAGAAAAAAAGAAGCTCCTTCTGTTTTCAAAGATGTAGCCTATGATGCAATAATCAATGCAAGGAGAACAAAAACTACTTAGTCTACATTTGAACACCACCGCAGAAGCTTCGCTATTTGGCATTGTCCCAATTATGTAGCCCAGTTCTATTTCGCTTGAGGGACTATGCTAGTCAATCAATGGGATATAAAGATTCATTTCAGAGTAATTCCATGGCACGGGAGTGATGCGCATGCCCCCCACCCCCTGTAAATACCAGGGCGCCTAGCATCACTTCCTGTTTTCTTCCCTCGGCAACCGGAAGTGAGCGAGAAGTGAATGTAGAAGACTCTTTAAGTGAGTTATTCACTGAGTGTTTGGAGTATACTCCATTTTGGGCAAAGCTTGTTCCTCCCAAGAGTGCTCTGCAGTGTTTTGTTGCCGGTTCAGTTTTTTCTTACAGGTCGACACCGTACTACGAAGTAGGGTGAACGGGTTGGGCCAACCTGTACACTGCACATGGCTTGTCTTGTCTGTTTCTGTCCACTGGTTAGCCTCCTGGCTAATTGCGTTACATGTTGCTTGTTCACTTCAGCTGGACGCTAGCCTCTTCTCTCTGGAGATTCAGGCTGGGTATCGCGCCTACCCAGGCTAGGGGAGACTGTGTGTTATCTAGCTGTAGCTAAATATGTTTCTTTCCAGAAGTAGGACGGGTGATTGCCGAGTCACACCTCAATGTCCAGGCTTCGCATACTAGCTTGCAAAGTCCCATTACTGGCTCGAGCTGTAGCCGGTGGCAGAGTGAGATTCAGAGCACATGCCTCTCACTAATTTCACACGCCAGTCTGTTCTTAAAGACCCCTCCTCACACAGTCAGTCACTGTGTCAATTGAGTCTGGCTCCTCACATCCATACCTTTTGGGGATTGTCAATGGAATTTCCCTAATATCCATAGAATATATTATTACTTAATACACATATTGCCCTGAGAACATAACTACTTTATACTTACACCTGGTATAGTATTAAAGGGGTGTTGAAAAAATAATCTGTTCTATAAGACATATCTGTATTTCTGCTTCTGTCTAAACATAGAGAAGATTATCCACCATGGCATACTACTGCGATAAATGCAGTGCTGGCTTGGCTTCGGCTGATGCCCATTCCACCTGTTTGATGTGCCTGGGTTTAGAGCATGCCATTTAGGCTGTGGAGTCCCCCTTCAACGGCATGTATTGTGCTATTCTTGGCCCAGGTCTATGCGATTCACGATTAGCTATGATGAGGGAGACAAACACTAGAGGCTCCGGGAGCGGTCTCAAGCGTAAACAACCCTGCTCAGCAGTGGGCCCGCCCACCAAGCAGTCCAAGAAGGACAGGAGACCTACTCTGGATGAGTTGGAGGCCCAGGCAGCCTCTCTGTCTTCCTATCTCCACTTTCTCAGCCTGACAGGCTCCGTTGAAGACTTTATCTTTCCTGGTAATGACCTAGACGAAGAGACCTCTGAGGCCAGTTCTGGGTCAGCGATCCATGTTCTCAGAGAGGGCTGAGAGTGAAGCACCCACTTCTGCAGTTCACACTGTATGCAGGAGCTCCCCTCTAGGGTTTTGAAAGCTCTGGATATTAAACCAGACCTTAACAGCAGACCGGGCAGAGTGTACATACCTCAGTGCCCCGAGTTCCCCAAGGAACTGTGTCAGACTTGGGCTAATGTGAACTCAAGGTTCCATGTCTCAAGCCAATGCAAGCCATGGAACTTCATGGCTTCCCCCGAGGAGTTGGGACTGGATGAATACCCTGTCATGGACCCCATTGTTGCGGCCATGGTCCTCATAGACAAGGAGACCATTGGTAAGTCTCCCTGCTGTCCTCCAGGGCCTCACCAGGCTGCTGATGTCCAATTAAAGGACACCTTCCTGACCTTGGCCATGGTGGCTCACCTTATGAATGTGACCACTCTGTTGCAGACATACCTGCATGGTCTGAAAGCTCACTTGTTGAAATGAAATGACTCAGGTGTCCATACTCCTCTCCCTCTTAAATGCTGAGATGTCACATGCTAATGGGAAACCCCTGTCTACGGTCATCTTGTAACACAGACAGCTTTGGCTCTCACACACAAAGATGTAGACCTCCGTGAAGAAACCCTTTATGGACCTCCCCATTTTCCCAGGCCAAGTTGCAGAAGGACAGAAAGACTCTGCAGTTTTTCATGGGTCCCCTGCCCGGCATTACCCTACCCAAAGACCATTGCAGTCTAGACCTCAGCTCTCCTCTGCCTTGAAAGGGCACATGGGCCCTCCCCCTAACCAGGAATGCCCTGATCAGCCACGTCAACAGACCCCAGGTCAACAGTGACACCACCACCAGCACAGGCAGAGGCACCACAAGCACCATCCCTCTGTAGAAGGACGGGCCTCCTCAGTCGTCCTGATGGGTGTGACTCCGGCATTGGCTGCTTCTGCCCTTTCAGAGGGGTTTGGTCAACTACAACCGCCAACCCCCTGAAAAGATAAGCTCTCCAGATGGAGATTGCCTCTCTGCTGGAGAAGAATGCAATCAGACAACAGCACAGTGGGTTCTATAGATTATATTTCCTAGCCCCAAGAGGGAAGCTTTCGCCTCATCCAGGACCTGAGGCTTTTCAACCAGTGCTTGAAAACACTCCTCTTCAAGATGCTATCTCTGTCCCGCATCTTACAGGATATTAGCACAGGCCAGTGGTTCAGCAATGTCAACTTAACAGATGACTACTTCCATGTACCGATCCACCCGGCTTACAGGACGTTCCTGTGCTTTGCTTTCAACGGCATGGCGTACGAATACCAAGTGCAACCTCTCTTCCTCTCCTTGGCACCAAGTACATTCACAGAAGGCATGCATGCCGCTCTAGCCCCCCTAACATCACAGGGGATGACGGTACTGAATTACCTAGATGAATGGCTAATCTGTGCTCATTCACGAGAACAGGCAGGAGCAGACAAAACATCTCTCCTGAAGCACATCTCAGAGCTAGTCCTCAGGATGAACATGCAAAAAAGCCACCTAGTCCCCACTCAAACGGTGACATTCATGTGCATGCGGAGCCACTCGTCTGCAATGAGGGCTAACCTCACCTCATTGTAGATCTCAATCCTTTTGTCCAAGACCAGAAGGTGACTGTTCTTCAGTGTCAGAGACTGATGGGTCTCCTCTCTGCAGCCTCTCTTCTGACCCCACAGGGCCTCCTACACTTGAGACTCCTGCAGATGTAGTTCAATGCCCAAGGTTTCCATCCCAAGGAACACAGGTATATTTGTCTGACTGTGTCCAAGGAATGCAAGTGATCACTGGCAAGATGGCGATCCCTGGATTTCCTTTCAGGTGGGTTACGCCTGGGCAGAGTCCATCGTAGGGAAGTGGCTCAAACAGACATCTCCTTGACAGGCTGGGGAGAACTATTGAGGGGGAGGGCCGTCAGCGGGACATGGAACCCCAGCTGGTCCAAACTCCACATCAATATGCTGGAGTTGAAAGCAGTCCAATTAGCTCTGCTCAACTTTCTCCCACAACTGCAGGATAAACATGTGCTGGTACAGACAGACAACACCACGTTGGTAGCATACATAAACCACCAAGGGGGTCTGGGTTCCATCCGCCTCCACCAGATGGCACATACCCTTCTGCTGCGGTCACAGCAGAATCTGGCCTCACTAAGAGCTGTGCACCTCCCCGGGATTCTGAACAATGCTGCAGACATGCTGACCAGGGAAGGCCTTCCAGAAGGGAATTGGCTACTACATCCCTGAATAGTGAGTCGCATGTGGGGAATCTTTGGGGAAGCAGAGGTGGATCTGGTTCTCGATAATCAACCCCCCCGAACACTCGGCCTAGAGGCCCTGGCCCTCGAGTGATTCCAACGACTCTGGACAGAATCAGAGAAGCGGGCCACCAAATCTTTCTGATCGCCTGAGACACCACTGGTTGAGCACTCCTAGCGGGGACAGCATGGGAACTACCTCGGAGGCCAGACCTATTGTCACAGGCAGAGGTGATTCCCTCCTGCCTGCCGCTGTGGGCATGTTCACTGAACAGCGAAAATGGTCTGGTTTAGATCTTGAGCCCTCTGTTAACATCTTACAGAGTGCCAGGGCCCCCTCCACCACGTCAACCTATGACACAAGGTGGCGTGTGTTCTGCCAGTGGTGTGGGGAGCAGGGGGTTGTTCCAGAAACTTGCTCCAGTTCTCAAGGTCTTTGTTTGATGCTGACAGGGAGACAAACACTAGACACACTAAATGTGTGGATGCAAGTTCAAGTTCATCATGTCATGATAAAGAGCAGGATGGGCCGCTTGGAAGCCACCCACTTATGGACAGATTTCTTAAGGGAGTCCGTCAATTACGCCCCTCAGGAGCCTCCTCAGTTCCCAAATGGGTTTTGGATCTGGTTCTTGGAGTACTATCCAGACCGCCCTTCAATGCTTTAGACTTGAAACATCTCTGTCTTAAGAGCATTTCTGGTGGCCATCGCCTCTACCAGGAGAGTTGGCGAGCTCCATGGTTTGTCTGTTAGTGATGAGTGTTATAGTCTAGGACTAATATTGCCTTCTTACCAAAGGTCCTACCCCTTGGTCGCATGAACCCTTCCGTCCTAACAAAGTAACCCGTGGTTGGGCTGAGCACCTATAGTGATGTGTTGCTCTAGGCTGTATCTTACGAGAAGCGACTTACTCTGTTATTGTCATCCCATTGAATGACTAGCATAGTCCCTCAAGAAAAATAGAATGAAGGTTACTCAAGTTACCACAGTTCTCTGAGCTAAGGACTATGCTAATCCAGCTGTCAGTTGCCTTGTAGCTTCGGGAAGAGTCTTGAGGAAATGAAGCTATGGCCCAGGTATTTATAGGGGGTGACAGGCACACATCATTGTACCATCTAAATCGCTGTGATAACAAAAAATATAACAAGAAATATCGTTTTTTCAGCTTTTTGATGCTAGTGGACCAAAATGAAAGTTATTTTCGGTTTTGGTCCACCAGCTTCAAACAGCTGTAAAAACTATATTTTTTGTTTTGTGATTGAAAATATATTTCCCAGCGATTTAGATGGTACAGTGATTCCCTACACTATTCAGTGCTTGTTTTCTCACATAAACTGAAATTGAGTGAACAGTGTGGAACTTTAGCAACCAGGAAATTAGCGATTTCCACTAGATAACACAGCCACAGTCAGAACAGCTTTCCCAGGTTGAAAACAGATGCCCCTCCAGTGGAAGAAATCAATAGGCGAAAATCACAGCCAATCACAACACTGGTGGGTAAGTAATACTGTGAAACACGATCAGTCAACTATTAGTGGTAGACATATTATGGAAATATTCTGAAATTACAATGCAATAATTCCCCAAAATCCTATGTGTAGCACCTTTAATATGAATTGTGTATACTCAAATATGAAAATACTACGTCATGTCTCAAAATCGATATCTATTTTACCTCTATGTACTTCTATATTGTTTTGTGTCCTCTGGATTTGATTAGAAAGATGTCGAGTTCAATGGTAAACCTGCCAGGTAGCCTTAATTCTCGCACAGCATCCAGCCTAGCTGACATGATGCTATTTTCCAGATTTTTGACCACTTTTTTTTCTCGGCCTAATTTTGACCATCCTACAAGGGTAAGAACTGATGATAGCGACATGAGGTTTCGACCATTTGTTTTCTTAGACGATTATCTACACAAATAGCCTATTATTTAACCCATTCATCAAAGAAGCGTTTTTGATCAGACAGCCTAATCCATCTCCTGTTTCCAGTCACGCAAACGAGCGCACACACAGACAGTGGGAGCTAAAAGATGTGCAAAAATGTATAAATTCCTAAAAACTCCTGGCTGTTCATGCATATTTTAGTTGTATTCCTCTTTTAGGAGAGGAATGGGTTATACATGCATCCAGAGAATAATATTCAGGCCGTGGCAGCGTGAAGGCAACAAAGAACAGGCTGCTCTGATGCCTGACAATAGAGGTATGGACCGCAACAAACGCCTGGCGAATTAAGTCAGTCGACAGAGAGAAAGTGAAAGAGCACATACACACACATGCGCGCGCACGCACACATGAACACACAGACACCGACACAAGCGCAAACACCCACGCACGAGCACACGCAACACGTACACACAAACAGCACTCCCTCACGCACACGCTCACACACAATATTCTTGACCAGCAGTTTTGTCATGATCTTGCTCTGTAATTGTGCAAGGAGCATTTTTTCTCTAATGATTCGCAACAGAAGTAATAGGGTTCTGTGCTCAGGGTAGTGTTGTCGTGGTCATGCTGATGCCGTAGGAAGCTGGAGTAGGGAGCAGGGATGGACATTCAATCAAACCCGCAATGTTGTTTTGTTTACTAACTACTGCCCATGCAAGTTCTGGAAGGAAGACGTTGAAAGAGGGAGAGAAAAAAAGAAAAGTCAACGAGATAGAGAAGCAGAAGTGTGGCATATGGTTAAGAAACACTGGAGGGCAAAATGTAAAAAGAAGAAAGCACTGTAGATGCACAGCAGAGCCATGTCTCAGTAGTAAAAAAAAAAAAGTTCAGCCCCGAACCCCCAAGCTAGATGCATTCCTTTCAGTCAAATCGTTGCACTTAAAAAAAAACTTCTGGGTTACAGAGCGATCAATACTTAATATCATGTTCATTTCTGTCAGATGAATCTGAAATGATGGTGTATGATACAAGTCACCACTTTAAGTTTCAGGCTGCTATCCTACATTTAAAATAATTATAGGACAGCATTTACAGAAGTAGGATCTTAATTTGATCTTCCTGTTGCAAGACCACTTTCCCACAATGGAGGAAATTTAAAACATGTAGTGTTGAGGTATAAAAAGGATTTTGAAGTTTGTCATTTCCACTTTGAAATTTACGACTTGATTTCCCCTTACGGAAATTGTATCAATACCTACAAAATTGTCCATTAATTATTGTACACAATAATTCATTATAATCCACAATATTCAGGGCTGCAGGGTTATTTTCCTGGTGTAGCAAACTGGCTCAAATTAAGATCTTACATCTGTAGAGAGAATCACCCAGGATGGAGTAGTGTGTGTATGTGTGTGTTCTTTTGGTTTTTCTATCCTTGTGGGGACCAGACGTCCTCACAAGGATAGTAAAAGTAGGAAAATTGTTTGGTCCCCACAAGGAGAATAAAACAAACGTGTGTGTATGTGTGTCTGCCTGTCTGGGGATCACCAACCTTGAAAAAACACAGGCTGAGATAGGTGACAGGACTGTGAATCTGAACTCCTTTGTTAAACCTTCCACTGTAAAGGCGTCCGCATGCTACCCATCCGAAACAGTACAGAACAGTTAATACATATATTACTACATTTCCTGATGTTGTTGTTCGTTTTGGCATGTTTCTTTTCGGCTTTTCGTGCATCCGATAAATGTTTTGAGGCAAGCTGAAGTTCGGTAACCAAAGTCTACGCCCCTTTGTCTGTGATTGTTCAACTGTTGGGGTGACGCAGGTTTCTTCTTCTTCTACTCGATGTGGAAGTACCTGCACCTCTACTATTCTAGCTATCTATTATATAAAGACTAGCATTGAAAGGCCAATTCATGGAGGGAGATTGTGGGGTCTCACCCAATCACTTGTTAGAAAAAGTGGGGTAAAGAAACCAACCAAGGGCGGCAGTGGAGATGCTGGTGAAATGGTTACTCTAAAAATGTCCCTGGCTTGTTCGGCACCTGAAGCACAGGAAGATGGAAAGCAACATGCTGTCTTCGCCAGAGTTTGTTTTACTGTAGTCGACGAAAACAGTAGCCTTGTTTGCTAACAATAGCTAGTCAGCTAGCACTAGATACTTGGCTGGCTAGCTAGCCTAGCAGCATACTTGTGCAGAGGAAGCAAGCTAAATCAACTAAGCTAAAGATCTTTAGATCTTTTTGATCAAACATCATTTTGTCAGAGATAGTAAATCATAAGCTTCCCACATTGGTAACACCGAAGTCAAAGGTCTAGCTAGTTAAAATGTTGCAAATGTTTGAGCGGTGTTGTTTGCCCTCTACTTTTTTTCAAGGTATAAACAACAGTGAATGGGGACAGCACCAGGTTTTGCCCAGCACTGCCTGTTCACTGGCCCCCAGCACTACCTCAGCCCCCAGTACTGACTGGTCGTCAGCCCCCTGCCCATCTGCCGCACTGAGCTGCAGTGCAGTTTGGGAAACAATCTCCATGCTTGACCTTGGAAGTTCTATCCTGGGCCCACCTCCAAGACCTACTCCACTGGCCTGCTCCTCACCAATGCCACAAGTAGTAGCAGGGCTGTGAGAAGAAGGGAGAAAAGTGTTAAAGACTCAGTCCTTGACACATCACTTGCAAAGGCATTCCAAATCAAAATCTGGAGAACGTCATGTACCGAGCCACCAGCTTGTCCAAGAAAGTGTCATTTCAGACTCTCCTCCTTTACTCTGATACCCTCTCCCATATTCTGTTGTCCTCTTTCCTCCTCTCCTCACCATGCACACTGCTCTCCACAGACACTCCTCTAATTTCCACCCCTCTTTTCATCCTCTACAGGGCCCTGGCACCTGTAGCAGATTTCATGGATGAACTATCTGCAAAACTCTGGGGGGAATTTGATCACTAGCTGCATGACTTCAAGAAGAGGATAGGGACCGAACGACTGGGACCACAGACATCTCAGGAGTCAGACACTAGACACTTTCATTTGATTCCATAGACACATGACTTCAAGAAGAGGATAGGGACCAAACGACTGGGACCACAGACATCTCAGGAGTCAGACACTAGACACTTTCATTTGATTCCATAGACACATGACTTCAAGAAGAGGATAGGGACCGAACGACTGGGACCACAGACATCTCAGGAGTCAGACACTAGACACTTTCATTTGATTCCATAGACACATAACTTCAAGAAGAGGATAGGGACCGAACGACTGGGACCACAGACATCTCAGGAGTCAGACACTAGACACTTTCATTTGATTCCAAAGACACATGACTTCAAGAAGAGGATAGGGACCGAACGACTGGGACCACAGACATCTCAGGAGTCAGACACTAGACACTTTCATTTGATTCCATAGACACATGACTTCAAGAAGAGGATAGGGACCGAACGACTGGGACCACAGACATCTCAGGAGTCAGACACTAGACACTTTCATTTGATTCCATAGACACATGACTTCAAGAAGAGGATAGGGACCGAACGACTGGGACCACAGACATCTCAGGAGTCAGACACTAGACACTTTCATTTGATTCCATAGACACATGACTTCAAGAAGAGGATAGGGACCGAACGACTGGGACCACAGACATCTCAGGAGTCAGACACTAGACACTTTCATTTGATTCCATAGACACATGACTTCAAGAAGAGGATAGGGACCGAACAACTGGGACCACAGACATCTCAGGAGTCAGACACTAGACACTTTCATTTGATTCCATAGACACATGACTTCAAGAAGAGGATAGGGACCGAACGACTGGGACCACAGACATCTCAGGAGTCAGACACTAGACACTTTCATTTGATTCCATAGACACATGACTTCAAGAAGAGGATAGGGACCGAACGACTGGGACCACAGACATCTCAGGAGTCAGACACTAGACACGTTCATTTGATTCCATAGACACATGACTTCAAGAAGAGGATAGGGACCGAACGACTGGGACCACAGACATCTCAGGAGTCAGACACTAGACACTTTCATTTGATTCCATAGACACATGACTTCAAGAAGAGGATAGGGACCGAACGACTGGGACCACAGACATCTCAGGAGTCAGACACTAGACACTTTCATTTGATTCCATAGACACATGACTTCAAGAAGAGGATAGGGACCGAACGACTGGGACCACAGACATCTCAGGAGTCAGACACTAGACACTTTCATTTGATTCCATAGACACATGACTTCAAGAAGAGGATAGGGACCGAACAACTGGGACCACAGACATCTCAGGAGTCAGACACTAGACACTTTCATTTGATTCCATAGACACATGACTTCAAGAAGAGGATAGGGACCGAACGACTGGGACCACAGACATCTCAGGAGTCAGACACTAGACACTTTCATTTGATTCCATAGACACATGACTTCAAGAAGAGGATAGGGACCGAACGACTGGGACCACAGACATCTCAGGAGTCAGACACTAGACACGTTCATTTGATTCCATAGACACATGACTTCAAGAAGAGGATAGGGACCGAACGACTGGGACCACAGACATCTCAGGAGTCAGACACTAGACACTTTCATTTGATTCCATAGACATGTCTGTTTTTCGCAGACACATTTGTACTATTGTGCAAATAATTGCATTTATTGTCTGACACTAATTATATTTCATTGACACGTATTGTTTACATGTTGTAAGGTTCTGCTTTTCTTTTCTTAGTCAACCTTGTGTTCTTGAACGAAGTCCCTGAACTTCAAAAAAAAAAATATCCAGAAAATCTCATTGTAGGATTTTTTATGAATTTATTTGCAAATTATGGTGGAAAATTATTATTTGGTCACCTACAAAGCAAGATTTCTGGCTCTCACTGACCTGTAACTTCTTCTTTAAGAGGCTCCTCTGTCCTCCACTCGTTACCTGTATTAATGGCACCTGTTTGAACTTGTTATCAGTATAAAAGATACCTGTCCAGAACCTCAAACAGTCACACTCCAAACTCCACTATGGTCAAGACCAAAAAGCTGTCAAAGGACACCAGAAACAAAATTGTAGACCTGCACCAGGCTGGGAAGACCGAATCTGCAATAGGTAAGCAGCTTAGTTTGAAGAAATCAACTGTGGGAGCAATTATTAGGAAATGGAAGACATACAAGACCACTGATAATCTCCCTCGATCTGGGGCTCCACGCAAGATCTCACCCTGTGGGGTCAAAATGATCACAAGAACGGTGAGCAAAAATCCCAGAACCACATGGGGGGACCTAGTGAATGACCTGCAGAGAGCTGGGACCAAAGTAACAAAGCCTACCATCAGTAACACACTACGCCGCCAGGGACTCAAATCCTGCAGTGCCAGACGTGTCCCCCTGCTTAAGCCAGTACATGTCCAGGCGCCATCTGAAGTTTGTTAGAGAACCTTTGGATGATCCAGAAGAAGATTGGGAGAATGTCATATGGTCTGATGAAACCAAAATATAACTTTTTGGTAAAAACTCAACTTGTCGTGTTTGGAGGACAAAGAATGCTGAGTTGCATCCAAAGAACACCATACCTACTGTGAAGCATGGGGGTGGAAACATCATGCTTTGGGGCTGTATTTCTGCAAAGGGACCAGGACGACTGATTTGTGTAGTGGAAAGAATGAATGGGGCCATGTATCGTGACATTTTGAGTGCAAACCTCCTTCCATCAGCAAGGGCATTGAAGATGAAACGTGGCTGGGTCTTTCAGCATGACAATGATCCCAAACACACCGCATGAGCAACGAAGGAGTGGCTTCGTAAGAAGCATTTCAAGGTCCTGGAGTGGCCTAGCCAGTCTCCAGATCTCAACCCCATAGAAAATCTTTGGAGGAAGTTGAAAGTCTGTGTTGCCCAGCAACAGCCCCAAAACATCACTGCTCTGGAGGAGATCTGCATGGAGGAATGGGCCAAAATACCAGCAACAGTGTGTGAAAACCTCGTGAAGACTTACAGAAAACGTTTGACCTCTGTCATTGCCAACAAAGGGTATATAACAAAGTATTGAGATAAACTTTTGTTATTGACCAAATACTTATTTTCCACCATAATTTGCTAATAAATTCATAAAAAATCCTACAATGTGATTTTTGGGATTTTTTCTCTCATTTTGTCTGTTATAGTTGAAGTGTACCTATGATGAAAATTACAGGCCTCTCTCATCTTTTTAAGTGGGAGAACTTGCACAATTGGTGGCTGACTAAATACTTTTTTGCCCCACTGTATATAGGGAAGCAACATCTAATGTGCTAGTGATGGCTATTTAACAGTCTGATGGCCTTGAGATAGAAGCTGTTTTCAGTCTCTCGGTCCCAGCTTTGATGCACCTTCTGGATGATAGCGGGGTGAACAGGCAGTGGTTGTTGTCCTTGAAGATATTTTTGGCCTTCCTGTGACATCGGGTGCTGTAGGTGTCCTGGAGGGAAAGTACTTTGCCCCTGATGATGCGTTGGGCAGACCGCACCACCCTCTGGAAAGCCCTGCAGTTGCGGGCAGTGCAGTTGCCATACCAGGTGGTGATACAGCCCAACAGGATGCTCTCGATTGTGCATCTGTAAAAATTTGTGAGGGTTTTAGGTGCCAAGCCAAATTTCTTCAGCCTCCTGAGGTTGAAGAGGTGCTGTTGCGCCTTCTTCACCACACTGTCTGTGTGGGTGAAACATTTCAGTTTGTCAGTGATGTGTAGGGCGAGGAACTTGAAGCTTTCTACCTTCTCTACTGTGGTCCCGTCATTATGGATAGGGGGTGCTCCCTCTGCTGTTTTCTGAAGTCCACAATCAGGTCCTTTGTTTTGTTGACGTTGAGCGAGAGGTTAATGCCTAGGGGATAGAAGCACGTCTGCCATTTAAATCGGCGCTGTGTTTCTTGTTTCACTTGCAAGCCGTGTCGCCCTGGCACAAGAGAGTCTCCCTGGCTCTTGGAGATTGTTGTACTCTGCCACAACTATGATTGTGATATGTGGTTATCCCACCTAGCTATATTAAAATGAAAGATACTGTACTGTAAGTCACTCTAACATAGTATAAAAACATCTGCTAAATGACTCAAATGTAAATGTAAATGGGCCGACCAAGAACAGTCATCCTTGCAGCCATGATGCCAAATGCATTCTCTAGGACTCTCCTTCAGTGAGAGTAGTGGTAGTCTTTTCACTTCCTCCATCCCAACACTCACTACCTCCACCCCCAACACTCACTACCCCCACCCCTCTCTCACCTCCCTCACCTCAACCCAGTCTTCACCTCACTTCCACTCCTCTCTACACCCCCCCCCCCCCCCCCCCCCCCAACAACAGGATGCTGGTTCTCAGGTGTTTTATAGGGACACTCAATTAGCTGTCTCTGATAGGACACAGTCAAGGCTTGTTGAACTGGGAAATTAAATTCGGTACTCTATTAACAGAAAAGCCTGACACAGCATTTGAATTATCTCCCTCTCTCTCTCTGTCCCTCTCTCTCTCAATCTGTCCCTCTCTCTCTATCTGTCCCTCTCTCTCTATCTGTCCCTCTCTCTCTATCTGTCCCTCTCTCTCTATCTGTCCCTCTCTCTCTATCTGTCCCTCTCTCTCTATCTGTCCCTCTCTCTCTATCTGTCCCTCTCTCTCTCTCTCTCTCTCTCTCTCTCTCTCTCTCTCTCTCTCTCTCTCTCTCTCTCTCTCTCTCTCTCTCTCTCTCTCTCTCTCTCTCTCTCTCTCTCTCTCTCTCTCTCTCTCTCTCTCTCTCTCTCTCTCTCTCTCTCTCTCTCTCTCTCTCTCTCTCTCTCTCTCTCTCTCTCTCTCTCTCTCTCTCTCTCTCTCTCTCTCTCTCTCTCTCTCTCTCTCTCTCTCTCTCTCTCTCTCTCTCTCTCTGGGGTCCACAAAAAAACATAAAACATAATACAGAATGACATAATACAGAACACCAATCAGCACAAAGACAGAACTACCTAAAAAAGGCACACGTGGCCTACATATCGATGCATACACACAAACTATCTAGGTCAAATAGGGGAGAGGCATTGTGCTGCGAGGTGTTCCTTTCTCTGTTTTTTAAACCAGGTTTACTATTTATTTTAGCAATGTGAGATGGAAGGAAGTTCCATGCAAATAGGGCTCTATATAATACTGTACGCTTTCTTGAATTTGTTCTGGATTTGGGGACTGTGAAAAGACCACTGGTGGCATGTCTGTTGGGGTAAGTGTGTGTGTCAGAGCTGTGTGTAAGTTGACTATGCAAACAATTTGGGATTTTCAACAAATAATGTTAATTATAAAAAGAAGAAGTGATGCAGTCAGTCTCTACTCAAATATTAGGCAAGAGAGACTGTCAGCATAGTATTTATATCAGCCCTTTGATTACAATTAAGAGCAAAACGTGCCACTCTGTTCTGGGCCAGCTGCAGCTTAACTAGGTCTTTCCTTGCAGCATTAGACCACACGCCTGGACAATAATCAACATTAGACAAAACTAGAGCCTGCAGAACTTGCTTTTTGGAGTGTTGTGTCAAAAAAGCAGAGCATCTCATTATTGCGGCCAGACCTCTCCCAATCTTTACAACCATTGAATCTATATCTTTTGACCATGACAGTTTACACCAAGTAATTTAGTCTCCTCAACTTGTTCAACAGCAACACCATTCGTTACCAAATTCAGCTGAGGTCTAGAACTTAACTTTTTATGGCTGCAGGTTCAGTATTGAGTAGCTTGGATGAAAGGTGCATATCAAACGGCCTGCTCCTCAGTCATAGTTGCAAATATTTGCATATTAGTATTAGTATTGGATAGAAAACACTCTGAAGTTTCTAAAACTGTTTGAAGTCTGTGAGTATAACAGAACTCATATAGCAGGTAAAAACCTGAGAAATTCCACTTCCTGTTTTTTTTTCATTCTGGAGGTGGCAGATTTTCAACCAAGGTCTCATTGAAATTACAGCGAGATATGGATGAGTTTTCACTTCCTACGCCTTCCACTAGATGTCAGCAGTCAATAGAACTTTGTCTGATGACTCTAATGTGAAGGGGGGTCGATTGACACAGGAAATGGTCACCACAGCCATGAGTGGACCATGCTTTCACCAGGTGCGTTCACAGGGGAAGGACTTGCGTTCCTCCACTCATATGAAGTAATTCTAATTCTCCGGTTGGAATGTTATTCAAGATATATGTAAACAACATTCTAAAGATTGATTCAGTACATCGTTTGACATGTTTCTACTGACTGTTACGGAACCTTTGGACATTTCGTCACGTTATAGTGGATGCGCTTTGTGACTTTGGAATTGTTTACCAAACGCTCTAACCAAAGTAGCTAATTGGACATAAATAATGGACATTTTCGAACAAATCAAGCATTTATTGTGGACCTGGGATTTCCAGGATTGCATTCTGCTGAAGTTCATCAAAGGTAAGGAAACATGTATCATGTATTTTCTGGTTTCTGTTGACTCCAACACTGAGGCTAATTTGGCTACTGTTCTGAGTGCCGTCTCAGATTATTGCATGGGTTGCTTTTTCCCTAAACTTTTTTTAAAATCTGACACAGCAGTTGCATTAAGGAGAGGTATATCTATAGTTCCATGTGTATAACTTGTATTATCATCTACATGTATGATGAGTATTTTTGTTGAAGCGATGTGGCTATGCAAAATCACTTGATGTTTTTGGAACTAGTGAATCTAAATAGCCCAATGTAAACTCAGATTTTTTAAATATAAATATGAACTTTATCAAACAAAATATGCATGTATTGTGTACCTGTTGAGTGCCCTTCTCTATAAGCATGCTGAAAGTCTGTTGTTGATGTGTTTTTCAGGGAAATAGCATTGTATTTGGTCAAACACAATTTTTTCCAACAGTTTGCTAAGAGCTGGCAGCAAGCTTATAGGTCTGCTGTTAGAACCACTCTTTATTTAGCGGAATTACTTTAGCTTCCCGCCTGAGGACAAAGACTTTCCTCTAGGCTCAGACTAAAAATATGATAGATAGGAGTGGCTTTAGAGTCAGCTACCATCCTCAGTAGCTTTCCATCTAAGTTATCAATGCCAGGCGGTTTGTCATTATTGATCGATAACAATAATTTTCCCACCTCTCCCACACAAACTTTACCAAATTCAAACCTGCAAAGTTCTTTCATTATTAGTTTTTTTTATGCATGAATACAATGGCTCAATGTTCATTGTTGACATTTCCTGGCTACGTTTGCCCACTTTGCCAATGAAATAATCATTAAAATAATTAGCATTAAATTAAATGGTTTAGTGAAGAATAAGCCATCTGATTCGATGAAAGATGGAGTTCAATTTGTCTTTCTGCCCATAATTTCATTTAAAGTATTCCATTTTTTTTCCATAATTCTTTATATCATTGATCTTGGCTTCATAATACAGTTTATTTAAATTTTTGTTGAGGTTAATCACATAATTTCTCAATTTGCAGTAAGTCAGCCAGTCAGATGTGCAGCCAGACTTATTAGCCACTCCCCTTTCCCCATCTCTTTCAACCATACAGTTTTTCAATTCCTCATCAATCCATGGAGCCTAAGTTCCCACAAAATATTACCCGCAAAACACCAGTTTCAACGTCAACAGTGAAGAGGCGACTCCGGTATGCTGGCCTGGTGTTTTGCGGGTCTTCTAATGATCAATTAGCCTTTTAAAATGCTAAACTTGGATTAGCTAACACAACATGCTATTGGAATACAGGAGTGATGGTTGCTGATAATGGGCCTCTGTACGCCTATGTAGATATTCCATTAAAATCAGACGTTTCCAGCTACAATAGTCATTTACAACAATGTATTTCTGATCAATTTTATGTTATTTAATTGACATTTTTGTGCTTTTCATTAAAAAACAAGGACATTTCTAAGTGATCCCAAACTTTTGAACAGTAGTGTATAAATATAATTGTTCTAATTATATTTCTCCGCTCGAGGCCACTGTGCCCAGGTTAATGAGGCCACAATGTTGACGAAAATGCTTACGAATCCTTACTGGTGAATAATAATTCATAACAGATCAATCATTTATTTATATACATATACATACTGTATATTTCATATCAATATTAATATAATCCAAGTTTTTCTCATAATAGTAGAAAGTGTCATTAAGTGTGATTAAGTGACATTAATCACCCACCTACTGGTTCATAATAATGGACAATTCCACCCTGACAAAGTAACCCCTCTAATTGTATGTGAAAGTAGATTCAGACTGAGGTTGGGTTTAAGTAGGCTACATTGACATCTGAATTGCCAAACAAAGGACACCCAAATTTCAACGAGAAGCTCGGTTTCCTATCATTCATCCATGGTTGATGGTATCTTTGGAAGTTTTGAAGTAGTAACCATTAGCCCTAAAAATAGGATGCCAAAATCATGATATTAATAATACACATTTACCTTTGACTATATCGTATTTTATACTGCTGTGTTCTATCCTCATTAACAGCTGAATCCAGGTCAGCACACAGTGACCTCAGCAGGCTATTGATGTCTGGACATGTGTGTTTATGGAACACTTTGCACACGCACACACACACACACACACACACACACACACACACACACACACACACACACACACACACACACACACACACACACACACACACACACACACACACACACACACACACACACACACACACACACAGTGCTCACCTCTGCTGAGCAACTGCAGGTTGCGGACCTCCTCTCTGACTTGTAGCTGAAGGACCTGCTGTAGAACCTCCTGTCTCAATGTTTCTTGGACAATGCCCATCCTCTCCAACTTCTCCCCGTTCAACCTCAGCAATGCGCGACCTGGAGGGAGAGGGAGAAGGCGGGGAGGGGGAGAGGGAGCGAGCGAGAGAGAGAGAGAGAGAGAGAGAGAGAGAGAGAGAGAGAGAGAAAGTGAGCGAGTGAGCGAGCGAGCGAAAAGGAGAGAGGCAAATACTATGTTAGAACAGGCTTTGTTTTTTACTGAATGGTTAAGGTAAGATTACGTTTTGGGATAAGGTTTAGAATAAAGTAAAAAAAAAATTAAAAGCACTTAGATTGAATATATTACACCCATCCGCCAGCCCTGTCCACAACACCCTAGCAAAAACCCAAGCCTACTTGATGTTACAGCGCTCCCCGTTGCCCCTAGCGGCTGGTCTTCATCTGCCGGAGTTGTGTTAACCTGGACCGACGTCAAATTTCTCAGTGGCTCTTGAGCAACCTGTCTGGTGTATGTGTCTGTGCGTCTGTGTGCCTGTCACGCCCTGACCACAGAGAGCCCTCGGGGTTCTCTATGGTGTAATAGGTTAGGGCGTGACTAGGGTTTCTTTTCTAGTTATTGTGTTTCTATGTTGGTGTGTGTGTATGGTTCCCAATTGGAGGCAGCTGATGATCGTTGCCTCTAATTGGGGATCATACTTTAGTGTGTCATTTTTCCCACCTGCGATGTGGGATATTGTTTCGTGTTAGTGCATATGTGCGCTACGTATTGCACGTTCGTTATATCTTTGTTGTTTTTGGAGATTTCACTATTAATAAAATGTGGAACTCTACACACGCTGCGCCTTGGTCCACTTATTTATACAACAATCGTGACAGTGACATCTAAGCGTTAAGTGTGTATTCTCTGCTTTACATACGAGTTGTCATGACAGCGAGCAGGATGGCAAAGTGAGGTTTATACAGCCAGACAATTTACTGAGGATGTTTGAACTAGAACACCAAGGCGTTAAACTACCAGGAAACACACTTTTAACATATCCATTATCCACAGTAAGCATCATGCGCACACACACACAAACTCAGAGACAACACATGCATGTCTACTTTATTACACACACACACATACGGGATGGGCCTGTCTTTCAATGGAGAGGAGAGTGAAGGAATCCATCAAAGCTGTAGCAGCCTAGGTCTACATGTTAATTAGACACATTACTCATACTGTTAGCTCTCCTAATCAATCCATCCATTCTCATTTCCGCCTCTGGACGTGGGCACACCTCAAAAACCCAGCACACACACGCACACCCTCTCTGTCCAGCCCTCTCCCTTCCTCCCAACTCAGCCAGTGCATCTCTCTTTCCTGCCCCCAGAAACATGGTGTCCTAGAAAAGCTGCCCTTGGTTCCTTTGTGTACAAATAAGACAAAGCAGATGAAGAAAGCTCCAATCCAATTCCCCTCCGACAGACTTAATACAGAGCCTAATAATGGCCTGCAGATAGCGACAGCAGCTAGCAGCCTCAAAGAGAAGAAGAGAATAAATAATGGAGAAGGGAAAATAAAATAGATCCTTCTACTGTTTCTGTGGAAACTGTTTTGTTCAATGCACCGACACGGTTAATTGGTGATAAACAAGTTCTGAGGGCAAAAGGGAGACATTTCTGTCATGGCCGCCACAATAACGACACTTCATGTTAAAACAGCACACAGGAAGTGAATCTTTTGTATTTGAAAATGTATTTTGGAGTGAAATTAAAGTAGAGTTTCTGAGGTTTCAAAAACCGTATTGCGTATAGTTATTAGACTTGGTTAGACGCGGTTAGACAGAGTCCGCTGTGGTCAATTGTTAAACTGAGAACCCTATGGCTGTATGGCATTGGATTCTTGAGAACAAACACATCTCTGGTCCAGGGTGTAGCAACTTCTTAGAGCTAGGCCTCTTTTTTTCTCAACTTCCTGTCTGAATGAAGTGCCTAAAGTAAACTGCCTGTTGCTCAGGCCCTGAAGCCAGGATATGCATATAATTGGTACCATTGGAAAGAAAACACTTTGAAGTTTGTTGAAATGTTAAAATAATGTAGGAGAATATAACACCATAGATATGGTAGGAGAAAATCCAAAGAAAAAGAGAGACCATCCTCTTAGAAAGGCAAGTAAAAGGTCATATTAAAAATTAGCTCCCTGTATGCAATTCCTATGGCTTCCACAGGGCGTCAGCAGTCTATGGGCAAGGTTTCAGGCTTGTAACTTCAAAAACAAATAAGAAATATCAGTTTTAGTACAGGGACACAATCTTGGAAATTCATGTTTGCGCACACCATGAAGACAGGACGCACCTGCTAAAATCGGTTTCCAATTGAACATACTTCTTTCCATAAATAATATTATAGTTTGATTACATTTTAGGGTATCTGAGGAGTAAATAGAAATGCATTTTGACTTGTTGAAACAAAGTTTAGGGGTAGATTTTCGGATTCCTTTCTCTGCAAGTTGAACGAGTGGTAAACTCAAATCGGTGGGGCCAACTAAACTGACTTTTTGGGATATAAAAAATGACACTACATGTTATTGCTGGGACACTTTGGATGACAAATCAGAGGAAGATTTTCAAAAAGTAAGTGAATATTTAGTCTTTATATGTGAATGTATGAAACTGTGCCAGTGGAAAAATATTTTGATGTGGGGCGCTGTCCTCAAACAATCCCATTGCAGGTTTTCGCTATTAATAGCTACTGTAAATCAGACAGTGCAGTTAGATTAACAAGAATTGAAGCTTTCAGCCGATAGAAGACACTTACAGTGCCTTGCGAAAGTATTCGGCCCCCTTGAACTTTGCGACCTTTTGCCACATTTCAGGCTTCAAACATAAAGATATAAAACTGTATTTTATATCTAGGTCAACAAAATCATAATCAACAACAAGTGGGATACAATCATGAAGTGGAACGACATTTATTGGATATTTCAAACTTTTTTAACAAATCAAAAACTGAAAAATTGGGCGTGCAAAATTATTCAGCCCCCTTAAGTTAATACTTTGTAGCGCCACCTTTTGCTGCGATTACAGCTGTAAGTCGCTTAGGGTATGTCTCTATCAGTTTTGCACATCGAGAGACTGAAATTTTTTCCCATTCCTACTTGCAAAACAGCTCGAGCTCAGTGAGGTTGGATGGAGAGCATTTGTGAACAGCAGTTTTCAGTTCTTTCCACAGATTCTCGATTGGATTCAGGTCTGGACTTTGACTTGGCCATTCTAACACCTGGATATGTTTATTTTTGAACCATTCCAATGTAGATTTTGCTTTATGTTTTTGATCATTGTCTTGTTGGAAGACAAATCTCCGTCCCAGTCTCAGGTCTTTTGCAGACTCCATCAGGTTTTCTTCCAGAATGGTCCTGTATTTGGCTCCATCCATCTTCCCATCAATTTTAACCATCTTCCCTGTCCCTGCTGAAGAAAAGCAGGCCCAAACCATGATGCTGCCACCACCATGTTTGACAGTGGGGATGGTGTGTTCAGGGTGATGAGCTGTGTTGCTTTTACGCCAAACATAACGTTTTGCATTGTTGCCAAAAAGTTCCATTTTGGTTTCATCTGACCAGAGCACCTTCTTCCACATGTTTGGTGTGTCTCCCAGGTGGCTTGTGGCAACCTTTAAACAACACTTTTTATGGATATCTTTAAGAAATGGCTTTCTTCTTGCCACTCTTCCATAAAGGCCAGATTTGTGCAATATACGACTGATTGTTGTCCTATGGACAGAGTCTCCCACCTCAGCTGTAGATCTCTGCAGTTCATCCAGAGTGATCATGGGCCTCTTGGCTGCATCTCTGATCAGTCTTCTCCTTGTATGAGCTGAAAGTTTAGAGGGACGGCCAGGTCTTGGTAGATTTGCAGTGGTCTGATACTCCTTCCATTTCAATATTATCGCTTGCACAGTGCTCCTTGGGATGTTTAAAGCTTGGGAATTCTTTTTGTATCCAAATCCGGCTTTAAACTTCTTCACAACAGTATCTCGGACCTGCTTGGTGTGTTCCTTGTTCTTCATGATGCTCTCTGCGCTTTTAACGGACCTCTGAGACTATCACAGTGCAGGTGCATTTATACGGAGACTTGATTACACACTGGTGGATTGTATTTATCATCATTAGTCATTTAGGTCAACATTGGATCATTCAGAGATCCTCACTGAACTTCTGGAGAGAGTTTGCTGCACTGAAAGTAAAGGGGCTGAATAATTTTGCACACCCAAGTTTTCAGTTTTTGATTTGTTAAAAAAGTTTGAAATATCCAATAAATGTCGTTCCACTTCATGATTGTGTCCCACTTGTTGTTGATTCTTCACAAAAAAATACAGTTTTATATCTTTATGTTTGAAGCCTGAAATGTGGCAAAAGGTCGCAAAGTTCAAGGGGGCCGAATACTTTCGCAAGGCACTGTATATACCTAAATGCTTAACCGCTATAATAACTATTAGAATTTATTTGAATAGCGGGACACCAATCCTTATTATGAAAGAAGGATAGTGCAGGTAGCAGTGGTTATTTACACAGAGTGTACAAAATATTAAAGATACCTACACTTTTCATGGCAGACTGACCAGGTGAATCCAGGTGAAAGCAATGATCCCCCTTATTGATACATGCCCTTAGTGCCTGGTAGGTAATTCAGTCATGATTACTTCAAGGTTTAGCTTGCTAGGTAAGTTCATTTAGCCAGCTATCTAAAAAATATAGCTGGCATGGGTTTATTGAGTGACTGTCAGTGACTGACATAAGAAGAGAAAAACTGCTGATGCACAACCACATTTAGAAATTGAAAATTGTGTATTCTACTATTATAACTCTCAACAGTAAGTTCAGACCCTGACTGAATTACACTTTTTTAAATAGTGTGCATCTGTGTTAAAAAAGTGTCTGCTTATGTGGCTTATTCGTAGGGTAGGGCCGGCCCTGGCTAAACCATTGCCTGAACCATTGCCTCATGGTGTCATGGTTGCAAATAACCAACTGGTTGAAAACTATTTACCCAACACAGAGGTTGTATTGGGCTAAAATATCTACCAAAGACTAATAACCATCCTCACATTCACACAGGTCTTTCTAACTAAACTGGTACATTTAAAAGCAGAGATCTCAATAACCAAAATAATATATTCAATGAAAAAATGAAAACTGCAGGAAAAGGGGTGTGCGCTTCTCGAACAACAGTGGATGTAGACCCACATACATGCACATGTCTGCGGGTGCAACTCGTATAGAACGCCGATGTACATGAGTGGAGCTCCGAGAGCAATCACCACTGACCACTGCAATTGTAAACTGAGGGAAAATGCCTTCACTCGAATCACATGGAGATTTTCTAGCAATAGGTAATGGGGTAGCCTAATGAATAGCATCAAACACATCTTTATAACAATCAGGTTCTATATGTAATTCCATGGCTAGCTGATTCTCTATTTAACAGGTGCTCCCTGTAGCTTCCACATTTTATACACATAATGAGACAAACTGACTGCACCTGTGTGTGTGTGTGTGTGTGTGTGTGTGTGTGTGTGTGTGTGTGTGTGTGTGTGTGTGTGTGTGTGTGTGTGTGTGTGTGTGTGTGTGTGTGTGTGTGTGTGTGTGTGTGTGTGTGTGTGTGCGTGCGTGCGTGCGTGCGTGCGTGCGTGCGTGCGTGCGTGCGTGCGTGCGTGCGTGCGTGCGTGCGTGCGTGCGTGCGTGCGTGCGTGCGCGTGTGAATGTCTGTGTTCATGCATGTGCTAGTGTCTGTAATATAACGTATAAATATGATGAATAAATCAAAGAGATATGATCTGCTGTTGCTGGGTTATCTGTAACTTGAGGCAGACAAACACTGTGTGTCTGTATCTAGGTGCAGAGTGACTTAGTGAGTGATGGCTGACCATGCAGTTTAGAAAAGCAATCTGTTCTCTGTGACTGGCTCTGAAAGGGACCTGTTCTGTACTGTCTGACTCAAGGCTAAGAGAACTGAGCGCTCATATATGTCTGTTGTTAGCAATGTGTCTCATGTATGTGTGTGTGTGTGTGTGTGTGTGTGTGTGTGTGTGTGTGTGTGTGTGTGTGTGTGTGTGTGTGGATGTCTGTTGCTAGCAATGTGTCTAATGCATGTGTGTGTGGATGTCTGTTGTTAGCAATGTGTCTAATGCATGTGTGTGTGGATGTCTGTTGTTAGCAATGTGTCTAATGCATGTGTGTGTGGATGTCTGTTGTTAGCAATGTGTCTAATGCATGTGTGTGTGGATGTCTGTTGCTAGCAATGTGTCTAATGCATGTGTGTGTGGATGTCTGTTGTTAGCAATGTGTCTCATGTATGTGTGTGTGTGTGTGTGTGTGTGTGTGTGTGTGTGTGTGTGTGTGTGTGTGTGTGTGTGTGGATGTCTGTTGTTAGCAATGTGTCTAATGCATGTGTGTGTGGATGTCTGTTGCTAGCAATGTGTCTAATGCATGTGTGTGTGGATGTCTGTTGTTAGCAATGTGTGTGTGTGTGTGTGTGTGTGTGTGTGTGTGTGTGTGTGTGTGTGTGTGTGTGTGTGTGTGTGTGTGTGTGTGTGTGTGTGTGTGTGTGTGTGTGTGTGTGTGAGAGAGATTCCAGAACACCGTCAACCTACATCCGCTTCAACAGCTTTCCTTTTCTTTCACAAAAACACAGCTTTCCTTTTCTTTCACAAAAACACAGCATTCCTTTCTTAGCTTTCGCTGCATGAATGGTCTTTAAATCTCCTTGTGAGAGATTTAGGTGTAAACCGTTTCTTAAGTCCCGCAGCTGAAAAAGCAAGCTGTGGAACCAGCTAAGGAACTAAAAATACAACTTGTGTGAGATTTGGTTTCTCAGGCTAAGCCTTTTCAGAGACCTGTGTGAATTGGTCCCAACTCTCTGGGTACAGGAGCTTCAGTCCTCTGGGCGGTGGAGAGTAGCGGAGTGTAGAGAATAAGCTTGCAAAACTAGGCTTGGGTGATGAATAAACTTACTTGAGATCTGAAGGCTTCAGCTCCTGGGACTACTATAATGCCTGTCTGTATAGTGCCTTCAGAAATTATTCACACGCCTTGACTTTTTGCAATATGTTTGTGTTTAAAATGGATGACATTTTGGGATTGTTGTCAGTGGCCTAAACACAATACCCCATAATGTCAAGGTGGAATTATGTTTTTAGAAATGTCTACAAATGAATAAAAAATGAAAACCTGTCTTGAGTCAATAAGTATTCGACCCCTTTGTTATGACAAGCCTAAATAAGTTAAAAATTTAAAATGTGCTTAACAAGTCACATACTAAGTTGCATGGACTCACTCTGTCTGCAATAATAGTGTTTAACATGATTTTCTAATGGCTACCTCATCTCTGTACACAACACATACAATTATCTGTCCCTCAGTCGAGCACTGAATTTCAAACACAGATTCAACCGAAAAGACCAGGGAGGTTTTCCAACGCCTCGCAAAGAAGGGCACCTTTTGGTAGATGGGTAAAAAAAGCAGACATTGAATATTTCTTTGAGCATAAAGAAGTTATTAAATACACGTTTGATGGTGTATCAATACACTCAGTCACTACAAAGAGACAGGCGTCCTTCCTAACTCGGTCATAGATTTCACCATGAGGCCAATGGTGACTTTAAAACAGTTACAGAGTGATGGCTGTGATAGGAGAAAACTGAGGATGGATCAACAACATTGTTGTTACACCACAATACTAAGCTAAATGACAGAGTGAAAAGAAGGAACCCTGTACAGAATACAATATTTCTAAATGTTTGCAACAAGGCGGCAGGGTAGCCTAGTGGTTAGAGCGTTGGACTAGTAACCGGAAGGTTGCAAGTGCAAACCCCCGAGCTGGTACAAATCTGGTACAAATCTGTCGCTCTGCCCCTGAACAGGCAGTTAACACACTGTTCAGGGGCCGTCATTGTAAATAAAAATTTGTTCTTAACTGACTTGCCTAGTTAAATAAAGGTAAAAAATAAAAGGCACTAAAGTAATACTGCAAAAAATGTGGCAAAGCAATTAACTGTTTGTCCTGAATACAAATTGTTATGTTTAGGGAAAATCCAATATAACACTCCTCAATTTTCAAGCATAGTGTTGACTGCATCATGTTTTGGGTATGCTTGTAAACATTAAGGATTGGGGAGTTTTGCAGGATAAAAAATAACCAGAATGGAGCTAAGCACAGGCAAATCCTTGAGGAAAATCTGGTTCAGTCTTCTTTCCACCAGACACTGGGAGATGAATTCACCTTTCAGCAGGACAATAACCTACAAGGCCAACTCTACACTGGAGTTGCCTACCAAGAAGACAGTAAATGTTCCTGAGTGGCCGAGTTACAGTTTTGACTTACATCTACTTGCAAATCTATGGCAAAACCTGAAAATGGTTGTCTAGCAATGATCAACAAGCAATTTGACAGAGCTTGAAGAATTTTGAAAAGAATAATGGGCAAATGTTGCACAATCCAGGTGTGGAAAGCCCTTAGAGACGTACCAGAAACCTCATAGCTGTAATCACTGCTAAAAGCTGCTTCTACAAAGTATTGGCTCAAAGATAGTGGGGCAAAAAAGTATTTAGTCAGCCACCAATTGTACAAGTTCTCCCACTTAAAAAGATGAGAGAGGCCTGTAATTTTCATCATAGGTACACTTCAACTATGACAGACAAAATGAGAAGAAAAAAATCCAGAAAATCACATTGTAGGATTTTTAATGAATTTATTTGCAAATTATGGTGGAAAATAAGTATTTGGCCACCTACAAACAAGCAAGATTTCTGGCTCTCACATACCTGCAACGTCTTCTTTAAGAGGCTCCTCTGTCCTCCACTCGTTGCCTGTATTAATGGCACCTGTTTGAACTTGTTATCAGTATAAAAGACACCTGTCCACAACCTCAAACAGTCACACTCCAAACTCCACTATGGCCAAGACCAAAGAGCTGTCAAAGGACACCAGAAACAAAATTGTAGACCTGCACCAGGCTGGGAAGACTGAATCTGCAATAGGTAAGCAGCTTGGTTTGAAGAAATCAACTGTGGGAGCAATTATTAGGAAATGGAAGACATACAAGACCACTGATAATCTCCCTCGATCTGGGGCTCCACGCAAGATCTCACCCTGTGGGGTCAAAATGATCACAAGAACGGTGAGCAAAAATCCCAGAACCACATGGGGGGACCTAGTGAATGACCTGCAGAGAGCTGGGACCAAAGTAACAAAGCCTACCATCAGTAACACACTATGCCGCCAGGGACTCAAATCCTGCAGTGCCAGACGTGTCCCCCTGCTTAAGCCAGTACATGTCCAGGCCCCTCTGAAGTTTTCTAGAGAGCATTTGGATGATCCAGAAGAAGATTGGGAGAAGGTCATATGGTCAGATGAAACCAAAATAGATCTTTTTGGTAAAAACTCAACTCATCGTGTTTGGAGGACAAAGAATGCTGAGTTGCATCCAAAGAACACCATACCTACTGTGAAGCATGGGGGTGGAAACATCATGCTTTGGGGTTGTTTTTCTGCAAAGGGACCAGGACGACTGATCCGTGTAAAGGAAAGAATGAATGGGGCCATGTATTGTGAGATTTTGAGTGAAAACCTCCTTCCATCAGCAAGGGCATTGAAGATGAAATGTGGCTGGGTCTTTCAGCATGACAATGATCCCAAACACACCGCCCGGGCAACGAAGGAGTGGCTTCGTAAGAAGCATTTCAAGGTCCTGGAGTGGCCTAGCCAGTCTCCAGATCTCAACCCCATAGAAAATCTTTGGAGGGAGTTGAAAGTCCGTGTTGCCCAGCAACAGACCCAAAACATCACTGCTCTAGAGGAGATCTGCATGGAGGAATGGGCCAAAATACCAGCAACAGTGTGTGAAAACCTTGTGAAGACTTACAGAAAACGTTTGACCTCTGTCATTGCCAACAAAGGGTATATAACAAAGTAATGAGATAAACTTTTGTTATTGACCAAATACTTATTTTCCACCATAATTTGCAAATAAATTCCTTAAAAATCCTACAATGTGATTTTCTGGATTTCTTTTCTCATTTTGTCTGTCATAGTTGAAGTGTACCTATGGTGAAAATTACAGGCCTCTCTCATCTTTTTAAGTGGGAGAACTTGCACAATTGGTGGCTGACTAAATACTTTTTTGCCCCACTGCATTTCTGGAGTTTGTTTTCAATAAATTTGCAAAAACGTCAAATACATGTTTTCATTTTGTCATTATGGGGTATTGTGTGTAGATGGTTGAGAAGGTTTCTACACATTACCTGTGGTAGAGAGGTTGGAGAAGGTTTCTACATATTACCTGTGGTAGAGAGATTGGAGAAGGTTTCTACACATTACCTGTGGTAGAGAGGTTGGAGAAGGTTTCTACACATTACCTGTGACTGCAGGGTTGGAGAAGGTTTCTACACGTTATCTGTGATAGTGGGGCTGGAGAAGGTTTCTACCCATTACCTGTGGAAGTGGGGTTGGAGAAGGTTTCTACACATTACCTGTGGTAGAGGGGTTGGAGAGGGTTTCTACACATTACCTGTGGTAGAGGGGTTGGAGAGGGTTTCTACACGTTACCTGTGGAAGTGGGGTTGGAGAAGGTTTCTACACATTACCTGTGATAGTGGGGTTGGAGAAGGTTTTTACACATTACCTGTGGTAGAGGGGTTGGAGAGGGTTTCTACACATTACCTGTGACTGCCGGGTTGGAGAAGGTTTCTACACATTACCTGTGGTAGAGAGGTTGGAGAAGGTTTCTACACATTACCTGTGGTAGAGAGGTTGGAGAAGGTTTCTACACATTACCTGTGACTGCCGGGTTGGAGAAGGTTTCTACACGTTACCTGTGATAGTGGGGCTGGAGAAGGTTTCTACCCATTACCTGTGGAAGTGGGGTTGGAGAAGGTTTCTACACATTACCTGTGGTAGAGGGGTTGGAGAGGGTTTCTACACATTACCTGTGGTAGAGGGGTTGGAGAGGGTTTCTACACGTTACCTGTGATTGCAGGGTTGGAGAAGGTTTCTACACATTACCTGTGGTAGAGAGGTTGGAGAAGGTTTCTACACATTACCTGTGATTGCAGGGTTGGAGAAGGTTTCTACACATTACCTGTAATTGCAGGGTTGGAGAAGGTTTCTACACATTACCTGTGGTAGAGGGGTTGGAGAGGGTTTCTACACATTATCTGTGGTAGAGGGGTTGGAGAAAGTTTTCTACACGTTACCTGTGATAGCATGGTGGGAGAAGGCTTCTACGTAGGTCAGGTAGTTGTGGGGACAGTGTTTCTTCAGCCACTTGCAGACATCCTGTTGGGTCCACAGAACCACTGGTTTGGACAGACTGGACAGAGTAGGGCTGGTGTGGTACACAGTGAAGGCTTCGCCTGGACGCAGCTGAAACACACAGAGTTTGGCTTACTGTGTGTGTTTCTGTGTGTGTGTGTGTGTGTGTGTGTGTGTGTGTGTGTGTGTGTGTGTGTGTGTGTGTGTGTTTATGTTTATGTGTGTGTGTGTGTGTTTATGTGTGTGAACATGGAAACAAGCATCAAGGAGACAGAAGCCATGATTTTTTATTTTGTTGTGTCAGTGCACTCTTTGTGTGGTGACTGAGTGATCGTGTGTGAACATTATTTGTGGTAACTGAGTGATCGTGTGTGAACATTAGTTGTGGTGACTGAGTGATCGTGTGTGAACATTATTTGTGGTGACTGAGTGATCGTGTGTGAACATTAGTTGTGGTGACTGAGTGATCGTGTGTGAACGTTATTTGTGGTGACTGAGTGATCGTGTGTGAACATTAGTTGTGGTGACTGAGTGATTGTGTGTGAACATTAGTTGTGGTGACTGAGTGATCGTGTGTGCACATTAGTTGTGGTGACTGAATGATCGTGTGTGAACATTATTTGTGGTGACTGAGTGATCATGTGTGAACATTAGTTGTGGTGACTGAGTGATCGTGTGTGAACATTAGTTGTGGTGACTGAGTGATCATGTGTGAACATTAGTTGTGGTGACTGAGTGATCGTGTGTGAACATTAGTTGTGGTGACTGAGTGATCGTGTGTGAACATTAGTTGTGGTGACTGAGTAATTGTGTGTGAACATTAGTTGTGGTGATGACAATGTATCTAACCCTAAACCGAACCCTTTACCCCTAACTCTAATTCTAACCCCTGAACCTAAAATTGTCATGGTTCCACCCGTCACCAGAAGGTCATCCTAGAGACCATCCTAGAGACCATCCTAGAGACTATCCTAGAGACCATCCTAGAGACCATCCTAGAGACCATCCTAGAGACTATCCTAGAGACTATCCTAGAGACTATCATAGAGACCATCCTAGAGACTATCATAGAGACCATCCTAGAGACTATCCTAGAGACCATCCTAGAGACTATCCTGGAGACCATCCTAGAGACTATCATAGAGACCACCCTAGAAACTATCCTAGAGACTATCCTAGAGATTATCCTAGAGACCATCCTAGAGACCACCCTAGAGACTATCCTGGAGACTATCCTAGAGACTATCATAGAGACCACCCTAGAGACTACCCTAGAGACTATCATAGAGACCATCCTAGAGACCACCCTAGAGACCATCCTAGAGACCATCCTAGAGACCACCCTAGAGACCATCCTAGAGACTATCCTAGAGACCATCCTAGAGACCACCCGAGAGACCATCCTAGAGACCATCCTAGAGACTATCCTAGAGACCATCCTAGAGATTATCCTAGAGACTATCCTAGAGACTATCCTAGAGACCATCCTAGAGACCAACCTAGAGACCACCCTAGAGACTACCCTAGAGACTATCCTGGAGACTATCCTAGAGACTATCATAGAGACCATCCTAGAGACCACCCTAGAGACTATCACAGAGACCATCCTAGAGACCACCCTAGAGACCATCCTAGAGACCATCCTAGAGACCACCCTAGAGACCATCCTAGAGACTATCCTAGAGACCATCCTAGAGACCACCCTAGAGACCATCCTAGAGACTATCCTAGAGACCATCCTAGAGACTATCCTGGAGACCATCCTAGAGACCATCCTAGAGACTATCCTAGAGACCATCCTAGAGACCATCCTAGAGACCATCCTAGAGACTATCCTAGAGACTATCCTAGAGACCATCCTAGAGACTATCCTAGAGACCATCCTAGAGACCATCCTAGAGACCATCCTAGAGACTATCCTAGAGATTATCCTAGAGACTATCCTAGAGACTATCCTAGAGACCATCCTAGAGACCATCCTAGAGACCACCCTAGAGACTATCCTGGAGACTATCCTAGAGACTATCATAGAGACCATCCTAGAGACCACCCTAGAGACTATCATAGAGACCATCCTAGAGACCACCCTAGAGACCATCCTAGAGACCATCCTAGAGACCACCCTAGAGACCATCCTAGAGACTACCCTAGAGACCATCCTAGAGACCATCCTAGAGACCACCCTAGAGACTATCCTAGAGACTATCCTAGAGACCATCCTAGAGACCACCCGAGAGACCATCCTAGAGACCATCCTAGAGACTATCCTAGAGACCATCCTAGAGACTATCCTAGAGACTATCCTAGAGACAGTTATGACCCTCAGGTGTGTTCTAGTACTCATTATGATTTACCCTTTAAAAGAGGTGTGTTTTCTGGTTCTCTTTGCAGAAGCTTGAATTGGTTATCGTGTGCTTTCATTTCCTGAGTGAGTTTTCGAGAGTTAGTGTTTGTTTTTTCAAGTGTACTGTGATCCCGCGACATCCGTTTCTCAGTAAAGTCTTATGTTTATCCTTAACCACTGATTCCTCATCTGGTCTCTTCTCTGCACCTGGGTCCAACCTTATCACGTCACAGAAATACATTTGATCCTGTTTTACTATTCTTTTAAGAACTATCCTTGTGGGGACCAGAAGTCCAAACACACACACACACACACACACACGCACACACAAGCATGCACACACAAGCATGCATAGACAAACAAACCCTATTAATCACTAGCTGAGACTCTATCAGGACTTCTCCAAAGTCTTGTTCAAGCAGCAGGTCTTCATTCTCAAATCAGTTTTGTTTTTAAAATCTGGCCCTCCTCTGTGCCGATGCACAGCGTTCTACCCGGCTCCATGGCCAGACCCGTGGTCTGGGCGGGGGTAAAGACCCGCACCGGAGCCGCCACCGACACTAGTCCCCCCCTACCCTCCCCAGTTGGTTTCAGGGTTTGCGGCTGGAGTCCGCACCTTTGGGGAGAGGGGGGCTTTTATTCTCTATTTTGGTTAGGTCGGGGTGTGACTAGGGGGGTGTACCTATCTAGGTTGTTTAGTTCTATGTTGGCCTGGTATGGTTCCCAATCAGAGGCAGATGTTTATCGTTGTCTCTGATTGGGGATCATATTCAGACAGCCATTTCCCCACTGTGTTTTTTGGGATCTTGTTTTTGTGTTGCCTGTGAGCACTCCAGAACGTTTCGGTTATTCTTTATTGTTTTTGTGCGATTCATTAAATAAATATGTGGAACCCAGATCACGCTGCGCTTTGGTCCGAGTATGCTTACGACGATCGTGACAGAGAAGCTTGGTGAGTTGGTGACATTATTGGATAGAGATTGAAAAGTGATAGTTGAGCATTTTTCAAATTACAGGAGATGGAGGGGGTAGATTATAATTTATTTTCTTGGTTCTAGAACTTTATTTTTATACCCAGTTAGTGTAATTTATTTCCATTTGCCTTGCTATCTTCAGTAGCAAGTAGCTATACTTTTCATACTCTGTGGTGCAAGGAAAAGGTGCAAATTAAAACCGGTGGTTGAACTCTGCCTGAGATCAGTTTCATAAAGAAGGATGAAAAGGTGAGTGCATTCAATACCAACTGGTATCAACAGTATAGCTGGTTAACACGGAGCCTTTCACCAAGCCTGTATTGCTGGCGTTGTCTGATTTTTGGAAAGTCTGATCCTTTGCTGTGAAAGGAGGGTACAGTGGCCTGAAGAACATCTTGCGTTCAGCTAAATGCCAAAACAACAGCAGGGAGCATATAAATGACCACATCATATTTAATCTTCTGGTAAAAATACGTCTTGATCATGACGAAGGTCTACATATTCAAACTGAGCAACACAAAGAGAAAGTAAGAAGAAACAGGGATGTTCTCAAGCGGCTTATCAACACCACTTGGTTTTTGGGACTGAGAGAACTGGCTTTTAGAGGACACGACAAAAGGGAAAGTTCCTCCCGTATTTATTTAGCAAAGATGATAACACATAATCACTCCGGACAGACACAAGCAAAAACGAATTACACAAATGTCGCAGCAGCTCAGTCATCCCCAAGGGATGAAGACAAGACCATTTTTCAGTGTGATCAGCTGTAGGCAGCTACAGTAAGAGCAGCTCATTAGTAGCCTACAGGTATGTGGAAGATCATATTCAGGAACGTTTCTCAGGCTACTTTGATGTGTCAAGGGGGCGAGATGCGCAGTCTGTTTGGGATGGATCTACTATTTGTATTTACAGCTAAGTCCCCTGATTAAGAGGTGATGACCACTCCACTACCATTGTCAACTCTCTCCTGACATGAAATGAAGCAACATCTCATGTGCCCTCTCATCCACTGCCACAGTAAATGTTTCCTCTCCAAGCACTGTGAGTACCCTTATAAATGTTCTCTCATTACTGTATATAGAGTCAATCACATACACAAACACAATCACATTATTACACATCAATAATTTTACTCCTTGCTTGAACTAACTCATTCTTAGTTATTTTGTCTAACTGTGTAGTGTGTTGTGTTATTGTGATCCCTTCCCAACACTGTAAGTAGCCTTCTCATTCCCAAATATTTTTTACCACACTTTGTCGTCTCCACACTCTTATACCATGGGTCTCACATCCTCCTCAATGTTACCAGGCTCCACTCGGTCTGATGAAACCAAGATTGAACTCCTTTGCCTGAATACCAAGTGTACCACCTGGAGGAAACCTGGCACCATACCTATGGTGAAAAATAGTGGTGGCAGAATCATGCTGTGGGGATGTTTTTTTGACGGGATTGGGAGACAAGTCAGGATTTAGGGAAAGATGAACAAAGAAAAGTACAGAGAGATCCTTGATGAAAACCTGCTCCAGACCAGAGCGCTCAGGACCTCAGACTGGGGCAACACTCCCCATCCAACTTAACAGCGTTTGAGAGGATCTGCAGAGAACAATGGGAGAAAATCCCCAAATACAGGTGTGCCAAGTTTGTAGCATCATCCCCAAGAAGACTGGAGGCTGTAATTGCTGCCAAAGGTGTATTTCAGTTTTTAATTTTTTATAAATTTGACAAAAATGTAAAAAACCAGTTTTTGCTTTGTCATTATGGGGTATTGTGTGTAGATGGGTGAGGATATGTTTTATTTAATCCAAATAGTGTAAAAAGTCAAGGGGTCTGAATAATTTCCGAACGCACTGTATTTCTGTATAGACAAGAGTAGGCTAATTAGTCTATATAGTTTTGATAATTGAATTCAATTTTCCTTGGGAAAAGCTTCCCCTATCCTTATGCTTGCATATTAAAAACATAACCACAAGTAACCTCCATTCGCTATTCAATTGCAGGCTACGGATGATGTTTTGTTTGTGGGCCATGCTAAATAAAAAAATGATTCCATCCATAGGCTATGCAGTACATAAAGACCAGATTAAACTAAGAATAGTCTGATGGGTGAGAATATTATCAGATGCTTGTCCAAGTTTCAATGAGCGATGAAGTGTGTGCCTGTGCAACAAACAGAGCAGAGCTCATGCCTTTTTCAAATCATCACTAGAGCCGGATCATGCAGCCTTAGAATGTATAAAAAATCAAAACATATAAACGTTAGGTTATATGTTTAGATTTTTTATACATTCTAAGGCTGCAACTAAAGTTGGCATAAAAAAATTTGACCATTCAGACAGAAGTCACATGGCCAGGAATCAGATTTGTATCACCTTTGTAGGTGGTTTGAAATTTGGCTTTGAAATATCTGATTCCATGTGCTTTTTGACTGTTCAGACTGCTAGAAAAATAACAGATTTGAATCATGTGTCACGTTCTGACCTTTATTTCCTTTGTTTTGTATTCATTATTTAGTATGGTCAGGGCGTGAGTTGGGGTGGGCAGTCTATGTTTGATTTTCTATGATTTGGGGATTTCTATGTTTCGGCCTAGTATGGTTCTCAATCAGAGGCAGGTGTCATTAGTTGTCTCTGATTGAGAATCATACTTAGGTAGCCTGGGTTGCACTGTTTGTTTGTGGGTGATTGTCTATGCTAGTGGCTTGTGTCAGCACAGGTCTCATTTGTAGCTTCATGGTCGTGATTGGTTTATTGTTTTTGTATGTAGTGTTCAGTATTTTCTTTAATTAAATATTCACTATGAACACATACCATGCCGCATTTTGGTCCTCTGATCCTTCTCGCCTCTCCTCTTCAGATGAAGAGGAGGAAGACCGTGACAATCAGATATGCAAAAAAAATGGATATGAGTCACTTGAAATTGTCAATGTGAACAAGGCTGAAGTGCATTCTGGTATGTAAGCCTTAATTGAAAATAACTTAAATCTGTGTGCTCGAGTATACAGTGCTCACACACACACTTTCCATCTGTATGCTCTTGTAGTGTGTACTGTAGCACTACGACCATTCCTGTAATCACACACATAATTCACTCCCTGCTCAATGATGCGCTGAAGCCATTTTAATAGCCTACATCTCTTCACTGCACAGCTCACCCTTAATTGAGATCCAGTTAGGAAAGGTGTAAAAATGCTTGCTCTTTTGGATGATCTAACGAGTGTGTGTGTGAAAAGCTATCTTGGCTCTTTCTCTCCCTTCAGTGAGAGGAGGCTTCGTACTGGACAAAGAGTCAATAGTAAGGCTGTATTTAGTCTTGTAGATTAGCCACTCTGACTGACAGAATTGGTTAGCTAATTAAGACAAGGCTATCACTACTGTGCCTTGTGTCAATAGAAAGGCAGAGACAGAGATAGGGAGACAGAGAAAGACAAACAGTCAGCAAGCAAGACAGTCAGAGAATCAGACAGTCAGAGTGCAAGACAGTCAGAGAGTGAGACGGTCAGATAGGGAGACAATCAGAAAGTGAGAAAGCAAGAAGGTCAGACAGAGAGAGCAAGAAGGTCAGACTGAGAGTCAGAGAGTGAGACAGTCAGAGAGCAAAATGGTCAGAAGGTGAGACAGAGAATGAGACAGTCAGAGAGCGAGACCGTATGAGAGCGAGACAGTCAGAGAGTGAGACAGTCAGCGAGAGAGACAATCAGATAGGGAAACAGTCAGTGAGAGAAACAGAGAGTGAGATAGTCAGATATGGAGACAGCCAGTGAGCGAGACGGTCAGTGAGAGAGACAGTCAGAGAGTGAGACAGTCAGAGAGTGAGACAGTCAAAGAGTGGGTCTGGGAGGGTGTCTCGCTGGTCTGGGCGGGGTGTCCGTTGCTCGGTTGTTCCTGTGTGAGGTGTTGGGGCTGCTGTTGAGGGAATCGTCCTTCAGGGTTCTGGCAAAAGTTGGAATTGCTGCTTTGTAGAGGTGGACCTGGTCGTAAAGGCTGTTCAACTCCAGGGTGGAGTGGTTCACATGGGCACAAATGGCCTGAGGGCCCAGCAGGAAGAAGTGGCCACAGCACTCAAGGGAGTGATTGAAAAAGCTTCTTCCATTTTCCACACTGCTACCACGAAAACACATTCACCCTGCCAACATACAGTGGGTGAATGCGAGCATTTCGAGAGACTGTACCTCAAAACCTAATGTCTACCTGGCCCACCACTCCACCCTGGACTTGAACAGCCTTCATGACCTGAAACCTATCCAACCAAAATGCCATCCAAAGGAACATAACATTTGACATACCAATCAGGATCTGACAAAAAAATACTTGAATCAGTTATAGAATCCATTGCCCTTCATGGTTGTGAGGTCTGGTGTCTGCTCACCAACCAAGAATTCACAAAATGGGACAAACTCTGCATGCAGAATTCTGCGTACAATGTAAAACACCAAATAATGCCCGCTGAGCAGAATTAGGCCGATACCCGCTAATGATCACAATCCAGAAAAGAGCCATTAAATTCTACAACCACCTAAAAGGAAGCGATTCCCAAACCTTCCATAACAAAGCCATCACCTACAGAGGAATTAACCTGGAGAAGAGTCCCCTAAGCAACCTGGTCCTGGGGCTCTGTTCACAAATACAAACAGAGCCCCAGAGCAACACAATTAGACCCAAACAAGTGATGAGAAAACAGAAAGATAATTACTTGACACATTGGATAAAATTCACCAAAAAACTATAATGCAATTTGGCCCTAAACAGAGCGTACACCGTGTCAGAATACCTGACCAATGTGACTGACCCAAAATTAAGGAAATCTTTGACTATGTACAGACTCAATGAGCATAGCCTTGCTATTGAGAAAGGCCGCTGAAGGCAGACCTGGCTCTCAAGAGAAGACAGGCTATGTGCACACTGCCCACAAAATGAGGTGGAAACTGAGCTGCACTTCCTAACTTCTTGCCAAATGTATGACCATATAAGAGACACATATTTCCAGACCCACAAAGAATTCTAAAACAAATCCAATTTTGATAAACTCCCAATACTATTGGGTGAAATACCACAGTTTGCCATCACAGCAGCAAGATTTCAGTGAAGAACAAACATCATTGTAAATACAACCCATATTTATGTATATTTATTTTCCTTTTTGTACTTTAACTATTTGCATATAATTACAACACTGTATATAAATATATAATATGACATTTGTAATGTCTTTATGTTTACTGTACATTTTTTATTGTTTATTTCACTTTTGTTTATTATCTACTTCACTTGCTTTGGGAATGTAAACATATTTTTTCCATGCCAATAAAGCTTTTCAATTGAAATTGAATGGGAGGGAGGGAGGGAGAGAGAGAGGGAGAGAGTGCTATCTATAATTTGACAGAGGCTCAAATATGGTGAGTAATGACCTTCATCATCAGCAGACCAGACAGAGTGGAAATGGAAAGAGGAGACCCTCCCTCCCTCCTCTTTTCTCCACTCCTCTCATTTCATGACCATCCATCAGGCTTTATCTTCTCTTCTTCTCTTTTGTCTCTCTCTGCCTCCCTCCCTCCCTCCATCCTTCCCTCATCCCTCCTCTCCTCTGGTTTTGAAGCCATCCATCAGGCTTTATCTTCTCTTCTTCTCTTTCGTCTCTCTCTGCCTCCCTCCCTCCCTCCATCCTTCCCTCATCCCTCCTCTCCTCTGGTTTTGAAGCCATCCATCAGGCTTTATCTTCTCTTCTTCTCTTTCGTCTCTCTCTGCCTCCCTCCCTCCCTCCATCCTTCCCTCATCCCTCCTCTCCTCTGGTTTTGAAGCCATCCATCAGGCTTTATCTCCTCTCGGCCAGTGGGCCAGCTCTGTGCTGTAAGCGCTCAACCTTAAACCCTGGAAATGTACCTCTGTCTAACACCACAGAACCTATCCTTACACATGAATGGCATGCATGACTGTCCCATTCAGAGGGGGGAATGAGATGGGGAGGGTGGAAGGGAGAAGCTTCTGTGGATGATGGTATTCAATTTAAAGATTGTGTCTACAAAAAAGGAGATATCTTGAACCTAAATGGGTTATTCGGCTGTCCCCAAGACAGGCAACCTAGATGTGTTCCCTTGTTCTCCTCGTCTTTTTTTTTTTTAATACTTAGTTTTTATTGTAGGAACACAAAGAAAGTACAAATAAAGTCAAATAAAAGAACAACAAAAAATATCTGTCAGTTACAGTGCACTTCATACCTTCATTATCATATCATCATATTAGTTACATTGACATCTTTGAATTAGACCTTTTCCAAGTATGAAACCCATTTTCCCAGTATTCTTGACCTCTCTCCTGTTGAGTTCTTAAAGCAAAGGTCATACGCTCCATGTGGTGTATTTCTTCTACAATGTCTATCCATTGTGTCACTGTGGGAGGGTCTTTTTGTAGCCATTTCCTAGTGATAGCCTAGTGATAGCCTTTTTACTGGCTGCCAGTAGGACCTTTAAGAGGTACTTTTCTCTATTGTGTAAGTCAGGTATTTCACCCATGTACAAAGAAATGAATGTTTGTTCTATGTCAAATTCCATAATTTTTCCAATGTTAGATCTTATTTCTCCCCAGTAAGTTTCGATTGCGGGGCAAGTCCAAAAGATATGAGAGTGGTCCGCCCTCAATAGACCGCATTCTCTCCAACAAGGGTGTAGTGATTTCAGTTTAGGTGTTATGAAGAAACGTATTACATTCTTCCAACAGAATTCTCTCCATGACCTTGAGTTGGTAGAGCTTTGTTGAGTCTCTAATATGTTCAACCATGTTTCATCAGTTATTTCAATGTTCAGTTCCTCCTCCCATTTCTTTTTAATATAGTTTGTAGAATGTTTCTTTGAGGATTGAATACCCAAGTAGAGATTTGAAATCGTTTTTTTGCCAAGTTGTATGCGTTAGTGAATACTTGGATTAATTTTGGAGGTGCTCGCTCGGGGGTCAGTCACTTTTATCTCCCTTAAGAAATAGTGTTGAACTTGTACGTATCTGTAAAAAGCTTGTTTATCCAAGCCATGTTTTTTACTTAGGTCCTGGAAGTTATCTAGGTTCACATTCCTTATCATTGTACTGAATGATGTGATGCCTTTCTGCGTCCATTGTTTAAACCTGCTGTCCTGAGTTGCAGGGATGAAGCTGGGGTCGTATGCGGGACAACTGAGCAGTTTGATCTCTCTGTCTAAATAATTTTGCTTAACTACCCTAAACCATGTCTTCAGAGATAAATTAATCCACCGATTTGGTCTATTGTATATTTCTTTTACCATGTCCTTATTTCCCAAAACTGACTGTATGGGTCAGTATCTCTGTCAAAGTAGTCTCCATGTCTTTCCATTTGGATTCGTATTCTGAATTGCACCAACACACCAGAGGTCTCAATTGGGCTGACACATAATAATCTTTTAGGTTTAGTAAGGCCATACCCCCACAGTTTTTTGGTAACTGTAATGTTGTATATCTAGTTCTTGGTCTCTTAATCTATTTATCCCATTCCCTAAACTGTTTAGGCGGGATTTCTATGGGCAGTGATTAGAACAAATACAGTAACCTTGGCAGGATGTTCATTTTGATTGTTTCAATTCTACTACTAAGATCTAAGGGAAGGGAATTCATATATTTTCTTGTTAATGTGATCGTAATTCATGCAATAAAGTTTGTGAGTATCCTTTGGTAAATTTACTCCCAGATATTTAATGGATGAAGAGGTCCAGGTGAAGTTATACCTACTCTTCAGCTCTTCCTGTGGGGTATAATTATATACTAGGGCTTGGGTCTTGTGTACGTTAAGCACATTCCCTGAATATGTTCCAAATGTTTGTAAAACATCCATCAATCTAGATACACTTGAGCCTGGGTCTTTAAGGAATAACAGAACGTCATCAGCATACATGCATATCTTCTGTTCACTGCCTCTTATTGTTATTCCCTCTAAGGTTAGGTCCTGTCTTATTGCCTGTGCTAATGGTTCGAGGTACAAGGAGAAGAGTGTAGGTGAAAGACTACAGCCTTGTCTTGCTCTAATTTTATCGTTTGTGTCAAATGTCCATTTATCTTTATTCTAGCGGTCGGACATGAATACAGTGTTTTGATGCACTGTATCACTTCTTTGTTGAAACCAAATCTTTCCATAACTTGGAATAGGTAATCCCATCCCACTGAATCAAATGCTTTTTCTGCATCTAGGCTGATTAATATTGCACTTGTCTTATTCTGAGTAATGTGGTCCATGACATGTAGTGTTCTCCTTATATTGTCCTGTGTCTGCCTATTTTGTATGAAACCAGTTTGATCTCCGTCAATCAATTCTGGGATTATGTTCTCCATTCTTTTGGCTATTATTGATGCATATAGTTTATAATCTGTGTTAAGAATTGCGATAGGTCTATATGAACTGCATTCTTTCTTATCTTTACCCTCTTCTGGGATTACTGATATGATGGCCTCTCTCCATGGCCTCTCCCCCCCCCTCAGAGTTTTAAGTAGAGGTGCTAATTGTTCTCTGAAGGTCTTGAACCATTCTGAAGGGAAGCCATCAGTGCCTGGAGACTTGTTGACTTTTTGTTGAGATATTGCTTTATTAATTTCTTCGGTGGATATTTCTAAAGTTAGTCTATCATTTTGCTCTGTCCCAATTGAGGGGAGATCAAGTGAGTTCAAAAAGTGCTCTATTGCCTGTGCATCTGCCTTCTCAAATGCATTCTGTATTTCATCTAATTTGCATGTGATCTTTTTTGTTTTGGGGTCTTCTATTTTGAAAATAGTATTCTGTGCTGGTTGTTTCCTGAGTCTCCATGCAGGTAATCTGGTTGCCTTTGAGCTTCATAATATCGTTGTTTCAGGAACCTAAGCTTTTTCTTTACTTCTTCTCTATAAATCTGGTCAATTTCCTGTTTTACCTTTTGAATGTCTCGTAATATAAGAGGGTATTTGTATTGACTATGAGATCGTTCTAAGTTTCTTAGGGTTTCCTGTAATTTCAGCAGTTTCTATGCCTTGATCTTTTTCTTGAGAGATGATGTGGCTATGATCTTCCCTCTAATAACCGCCTTAGCTGCATCCCACAATATAGCAGGAGATACATCCCCATTATCATTATTCTCCAGATAGATGTTCAATTCTGTCTTTATTGATTCCTTGAATGCTGGATCATTCAGCATGCTTGTATTAAGTCTCCATATAGTATTTCTTGGTTTGCTATCAAGGTGTAGAGTAAGGTAAACTATCTCTGCCTGTGTCTATCTGCACTGTACATGAAAAAGTAGTCTAACCTGGAGTATTCAGTGTGGCCAGCTGAGTAAAAAGTATATTCCTTATCGGACTTGTGGGTGTCACGCCATACTCCCCTCATCTTTTTGATTCATTCCTGTATTCATTCATCTCTATTCCCTTTGTTCTCTCTTCTCTCTCTGGACTCTTCTCTCAGGATCCCTTTGTTCCTATCCTCCAACCACCTCTTCTTCCTTCCTTTTTAATGTTGTTCTCCAATGTCTTTCACCTCATCTACTTCAAGTCCATTACTCTCCCCCTCCTCTGACTCTCTCTACTGACATACCGCCGTGTAGTGAAGCGCGTAAAAAACATCTGTCCTTGGTTGCAACACTCACTACCAAGTTCCAAACGGCCATTGGAAGCAATGTCATCACAAGCACCCTTCATCAGGAGCTTCCATGGCTGAGCAGCCACACACAAGCCTAAGATCACCATGTGCAAGTGTTGGCTGGAGTTCTCTGGAGAGATAAATCACACGTCACTATGTGGCAGTCCAACAGACAAAGCTGGGTTTTGTGGATGCCAGGAGAAAGCTACCTCCCCTCGCCTTGTTCAGGGGCAGAATGACAGTTTCTTACCTTGTCAGCTCAGGGATTCGATCCAGCAACAGCAACAAGGCTACCTGCCACACCTGCATAGTGCCAAGTGTAAAGTTTGGTGGAGGAGGAATAATGGTCTGGGGCTGTTTTTCATGAATCAGGCTAGACCTCTTATTTCCAGGAAAGGGACATCATAACACTACAGCATACAATGACATTCAAGACGATTCTGTGATTCAAACGTTGTATCAACAGCTTGGGGAAGGCCTTTTCCTGTTTCAGCATGACACTGCCCCTGTGCACACAGCGAGGTCCATACAGAAATGGTTTGTTGAGATTGGTGTCGAAGAACTTGCCTGGCCTGCACAGAGCCCTGGCCTCAACCCCATTGAACACTTTTGGGATGAATTGGAATGTCGACTGCATGGCCTAATCGCCAAAAATCAGCGCCTGACCTCACTAATGCTCTTGTGGCTGAATGGAAGCAAGTCCCCGCAGCAATGTTCCAACATCTAGTGGAAGGCCTTCCCAGAAGAGTGGAGGCTGTTATAGCAGCAATGTTCCAACATCTAGTGGAAGGCCTTCCCAGAAGAGTAGAGGCTGTTATAGCAGCAAAGTGGGGACCAACTACATTTAATGCCCCTAATTTTGGAATGAGATGGTGTCCACATACTTTTGGTCATGTAGTGTATCATTCCTTGTTCTCTCCCCCTCCCTCCATCTTGTCATACTTTCTCCCCCACCATATCCTCTCCTGTGCCTTTCTTCTTCTCTTCTCCTCTCCTTTCTAGCTGTCCTTCTGTGTCTCAGCCACTCTGCACGCTCTGTCTGTGTGTGTGTCCTCAGTTTCCCAGTGGAGCTGAATCAGGGATTAGAGCAGAGTCAGAGGGACTCCTTAAAATTCACCCTCCCTCCCTCCCTCCCTCACCCCCCAACAATAGGATATCTAGCCTCCTCCCTATAGCCTGCTGCTCCTGGGTCCTCTGCACCTCGGTCGACACGCTCCCTTGCCTCCCAACACACACACACACACACACACACACACAGCCCTGATTCATAAAAAAGATTCAGCCAATTAGCAGATAAAAACTCTGAAGGTGTGTTTGTGCATGTGTGTGTTTCAGTTACAAAGCAGAAGCAGGGTCAACAGTAATGTCACAGCTTTCTTAACACTCTTAACACGCTCTCCCAAATCCCATCCTCCCTCTGGAACCCATCGCTTACCCTTTCTCCACTGTCTATCACTCTGTTTCTCTTCTTCTCCACTGTCTATCACTCTGTTTCTCTTCTTCTCCACTGTCTATCACTCTGTTTCTCTTCTCCACCACTGTCTATCACTCTGTTTCTCTTCTTCTCCACTGTCTATCACTCTGTTTCTCTTCTTCTCCACTGTCTATCACTGTTTCTCTTCTTCTTCTTCTCTCAGCTCCCTCCCCTTCATCCTGCTCTGTCTCTCCCTTCTTCTCTAGACTCCCTCCCCTTCCTCTCTCTCCACTCATCTCTCGGATTCCTTCCATTCCTTTTCCTCTCTCTCCCCTCTTCTCTCAGATTCCTCCAATTCTCTTCCTCCGTCTCTCCCCTCTTCTCTCAGATTCCTCTTCCTCCGTCTCTCCCCTCTTCTCTCAGATTCCTCTTTCTCTTCCTCTGTCTATCCCCTCTTCTCTCAGATTCCTCTGCCTCTGTCTCTCCCCTCTTCTCTGAGCTTCCTCTTCATCTGCCTCTCCCCTATTCTCTAAGATTCCTTCCCTTCCTCTTCCTCTGTCTCTCCCCTCTTCTCTGAGCTTCCTCTTCCTCTGCCTCTCCCCTCTTCTCTCAGATTCCTCTTCCTCTGTATCTCCCCTCTTCTCTCAGATTCCTCTTCCTCCGTCTCTCCCCTCTTCTCTCAGATTCCTCTGTCTCTCCCCTCTTCTCTCAGATTCCTCTTTCTCTTCCTCTGTCTCTCCCCTCTTCTCTCAGATTCCTCTGCCTCTGTCTCTCCCCTCTTCTCTGAGCTTCCTCTTCCTCTGCCTCTCCCCTCTTCTCTCAGATTGCTTCCCTTCCTCTTCCTCTGTCTCTCCCCTCTTCTCTCAGATTCCTCTTCCTCTGTCTCTCCCCTCTTCTCTCAGATTCCTCTTCCTCTGTCTCTCCCCTCTTCTCTCAGATTCCTCTGCCTCTCTCTCCCCTCTTCTCTCAGATTCCTCTGCCTCTCTCTCCCCTCTTCTCTGAGCTTCCTCTGCCTCTCCCCTTTTCTCTCAGCTTCCTCCCCAACCTCTTCCTCTTTCTCTCCCCTCTTCTCTCAGCTTCCTCCCCAACCTCTTCCTCTGTCTCTCCCCTCTTTTGTGCTCCCTCTCCCCTTTCTCTTTTTCTGTCCCCTGGCTTAATCACATTTTCATCCCTCCCTCCCTCCTTTACTGTCATGTCATTATTCAATCATCCCTTTAATCTGTCTCTCCACCCCAGAGTCCCTCACAGACATGAGACTCATCGCCCTTCATGTGCCCCTCACACCTCCCCAGTCCTTACCTCTACCTCTACTTCCACTCACAATAAGTCTTCATATACGCCTGCTGCAGTATTCACACCGTAGGCTCCTATAATATAATATCTCCTTTCTTCTGTAGCATCAGAGTCCACCATATTTTAACAGTATCCCTCATCTCTCTCCCTTCATATTGTTCTTCTTCACTCCTTCTCTCTCTTTCTCTGTCTCAAACATCTACATAGCTGACAAACTCCAAAGAATAAAACCAAACTAGCCTCATTAGAACCAGCCAACCAACCATCAAACCAATGGTCTCCTTAGAACAAACCAACCAAACACCAAACCAATGGTCTCATTAGAACCAACCAACCAACCACCAAACCAATGGTCTCATTAGAACCAACCAACCACCAAACCATTGGTCTCATTAGAACCAACCAACCACCAAACCAATAGTCTCATTAGAACCAAACAACCAACCACCAAACCAATGAACTCATTAGAACCAGCCAACCAACCACCAAATAATGATCTCATTAGAACAAACCAACCACCAAATAATGATCTCATTAGAACAAACCAACCAACCACCAAACCAATGGTCTCATTTGAACCAGCCAACCAACCACCAAATCAACGGTCTCATTAGAACCAACCACCAAATCAACATTCTCATTAGAACCAACCACCAAACCAATGGTCTCATTAGAACCAGCCAACCAACCACCAAAACAATGGTCTCATTAGAACCATCCAACCACCCACAAAACCAATGGTTCTGTTAGAACCATCCAACCAGTCACCAAACCGACGGTCTCATTAGAACCAACCACCAAACCAATGGTCTCATTAGAACCAACCAACCACCAAACCAATAGTCTCATTAGAACCAAACAACCAACCACCAAACCAATGAACTCATTAGAACCAGCCAACCAACCACCAAATAATGATCTCATTAGAACAAACCAACCAACCACCAAACCAATGGTCTCATTTGAACCAGCCAACCAACCACCAAATCAACGGTCTCATTAGAACCAACCACCAAACCAATGGTCTCATTAGAACCAGCCAACCAACCACCAAAACAATGGTCTCATTAGAACCATCCAACCACCCACAAAACCAATGGTTCTGTTAGAACCATCCAACCAGTCACCAAACCGACAGTCTCATTAGAACCAACCACCAAACCAATGGTCTCATTAGAACCAACCACCAAACCAACGGTCTCATTAGAACCAACCACCAAACCAACGGTCTCATTAGAACCAACCACCAAACCAATGGTCTCATTAGAACCAACCACCAAACCAATGGTCTCATTAGAACCAACCACCAAACCAATGGTCTCATTATAACCAACCATCAAACCAACGGTCTCATTAGAACCAGCAAACCAGCCACCAAACCAACGGTCTCATTAGAACCAGCCACCAAACCAACGGTCTCATTAGAACCAGCCAACAAACCAACAGTCTCATTAGAACTTCCTCCCCTTCTTCTTCCTCTCTCTCTCCCCTCTTCCTCAGTCTCTCCCCTCTTCTCTCAGCTTCTTATTTCTGTCTCTCCCCTCTTCTCTCAGCTTCCTCCCCAACCTCTTCCTCTGTCTCTCCCCTCTTCTCTCAGCTTCCTCCCCAACCTCTTCCTCTGTCTCTCCCCTCTTCTCTCAGCTTCCTCCCCAACCTCTTCCTCTGTCTCTCCCCTCTTCTCTCAGCTTCCTCCCCAACCTCTTCCTCTGTCTCTCCCCTCTTCTCTCAGCTTCCTCCCCAACCTCTTCCTCTGTCTCTCCCCTCTTCTCTCAGCTTCCTCCCCAAACCTCTTCCTCTGTCTCTCCCCTCTTCTCTCAGCTTCCTCCCCAACCTCTTCCTCTGTCTCTCCCCTCTTCTCTCAGCTTCCTCCCCAACCTCTTCCTCTGTCTCTCCCCTCTTCTCTCAGCTTCCTCCCCAACCTCTTCCTCTGTCTCTCCCCTCTTTTGTGCTCCCTCTCCCCTTTCTCTTTTTCTGTCCCCCTGTCTTAATCACATTTTCATCCCTCCCTCCCTCCCTCCTTTACTGTCATGTCATTATTCAATCATCCCTTTAATCTGTCTCTCCACCCCAGAGTCCCTCACAGACATGAGTCTCATCGTCCTTCATGTGCCCCTCACACCTCCCCAGTCCTTACCTCTACCTCTACTTCCACTCACAATACGTCTTCATATACGCCTGCTGCAGTATTCACACCGTAGGCTCCTATAATATAATATCTCCTTTCTTCCACCATATTTTAACAGCATCCCTCATCTCTCTCCCTTCATATTCTTCTTCTTCACTCCTTCTCTGCCCCATCTCCTTGTTTTTCAAACTGCTAAAACTCAGCAAAACGTCCTCTCACTGTCAACTGCGTTTACTTTCAGCTAACCTAACATGTATGAACATAAGATTCAACAATTGAGACATAAATTGAACAATTTCCACAGACATGTGACTAACAGAAATTGAAAAATGTGTCCCTAAACAAAGGGGGGGGGGGGGGGTCAAAATCAAAAGTAACAGTCAGTATCTGGTGTGGTAACCAGCTGCATTAAGTACTGCAGTGTATCTCCTCCTCATGGACTGCACCAGATCTGCCAGTTCTTGCTGTGAGATGTTACCCCAGGCACCTGCAAGTTCCCGGACATTTCTGGGGGGAATGGCCCTAGCCCTCACCCTCCGATCCAACAGGTCCCAGACATGCTCAATGGGATTGAGATCCGGGCTCTTCGCTTGCCATGGCAGAACATTGACATTTCTGTCTTGCAGGAAATCACACACAGAACGAGCAGTATGGCTGGTGGCATTGCCATGCTGGAGGGTCATGTCAGGATGAGCCTGCAGGAAGGGTACCACATGAGGGAGGAGGATGTCTTCCCTGTAACGCACAGCGTTGAGATTCCCTGCAATGACAACAAGCTCAGTCCGATGATGCTGTGACACATCGCCCCAGACCATGATGGACCCTCCACCTCCAAATCGATCCCGCTCCAGAGTACAGGCCTCGGTGTAACACTCATTCCTTCGACGATAAACGCGAATCCGACCATCACCCCTGGTGAGACAAAGCCGCGACTCGTCAGTGAAGAGCACATTTTGCCAGTCCTGTCTGGTCAGCGACGGTGGATTTGTGCCCATATTGATGTTGTTGATGTCTGGTGAGGACCTGCCTTACAAGCCCTCAGTCCAGCCTCTCCCAGCCTATTGCGGACAGTCTGAGCACTGATGGAGGGATTATGCATTCCTGGTATAACTTAGGCAGTTGTTGTTGCCATCCTGTACCTGTCCCGCAGGTGTGATGTTCGGATGTACCGATCCTGTGCACGTGTTGTACACGTGGTCTGCCACTGTGAGGATGATCAGCTGTCCATCCTGTCTCCCTATAGCGCTGTCTTAGGCGTCTCACAGTACTGACATAGCAATTTATTGCCCCGGCCACATCTGCAGGCCTCATGCCTCTTTGCAGCATGCCTAAGGCACGTTCACACAGATGAGTAGGGACCCTTGGCATCTTTCTTTTGGTGTTTTTCAGAGTCAGTAGACAGGCCTCTTTAGTGTCCTAAGTTTTCCTAACTGTGACCTTAATTTCCTACCGTCTGTAAGCTGTTAGTGTCTTAACAACCGTTCCAACAGGTGCATGTTCATTAATTGTTAATGGTTCATTGAACAAGCATGGGAAACAGTGTTTAAACCCTTTACAATGAAGATCTGTGAAGTTGACATAGCTGAGGTGACATAGCTGACAAACTACAACGAATATTGAATAAAACCAAACTAGCCTCATTAAAACCAACCAACAAACCAACAGTCTCATTAGAATCAGCCAACCAACCACCAAACCAACAGTCTCACTAGAACCAGACAAACAACTACCAAAATAACGGTCTCATTAGGACCAGCCAACCAACCACCAAACTAACGGTCTCATTAGAACCAGCCAACCAACCACCAAACTAACGGTCTCATTAGAACCAGCCAACCAACCACCAAATCAACAGTCTCACTAGAACCAGCCAACCAACCACCAAACCAGCTGTCTCATTAGAACCAGCCAACCAACCACCAAACCAACGGTCTCATGAGAACCAGCAAACCAAACACCAAACCAATGGTCTCATTAGAACCAACCAACCACCAAACCAATGGTCTCATTAGAACCAACCAACCACCAAACCAACGGTGTCATTAGAACCAACCAACCAACCACCAAACCAACAGTCTCATTAGAACCAACCAACCAAACACCAAACCAACAGTCTCATTAGAACCAGTCAACCAACCACCAAACCAATGGTCTCATTAGAACCAATCAACCAACCACCAAACCAACGGTCTCATTATAACCAGCCAACCAACCACCAAACCAATGGTCTCATTCGAACCAGCCAACTAACCACCAAACCAACGGTCTCATTAGACAAGCCAACCAACCACCAAACCAATGGTCCCATTAGAACCACCCAACCAACCACCAAACCAACGGTCTCGTTAGAACCAGCTAACCAATCACCAAACCAAAAGTGTCATTAGAACCACACAACCAACCACCAAACCAATGGTCTCATTAGAACCAACCAACCACCAAACTAACGGTCTCATTAGAACCAGCCAACCAACCACCAAACCAATGGTCTCATTAGAACCAACCAACCACCAAACCAATGGTGTCATTAGAACCAACCAACCAACCACCAAACCAACAGTCTCATTAGAACCAACCAACCAAACACCAAACCAACAGTCTCATTAGAACCAGTCAACCAACCACCAAACCAATGGTCTCATTAGAACCAATCAACCAACCACCAAACCAACGGTCTCATTAGAACCAGCCAACCAACCACCAAACCAATGGTCTCATTCGAACCAGCCAACTAACCACCAAACCAACGGTCTCATTAGACCAGCCAACCAACCACCAAACCAATGGTCCCATTAGAACCACCCAACCAACCACCAAACCAACGGTCTCATTAGAACCAGCTAACCAATCACCAAACCAAAAGTGTCATTATAACCAGCCAACCAACCACCAAACCAATGGTCTCATTCGAACCAGCCAACTAACCACCAAACCAACGGTCTCATTAGACCAGCCAACCAACCACCAAACCAATGGTCCCATTAGAACCACCCAACCAACCACCAAACCAACGGTCTCGTTAGAACCAGCTAAGCAATCACCAAACCAAAAGTGTCATTAGAACCACACAACCAACCACCAAACCAATGGTCTCATTAGAACCAACCAACCACCAAACTAACGGTCTCATTAGAACCAGCCAACCAACCACCAAACCAATGGTCTCATTAGAACCAACCAACCACCAAACCAATGGTGTCATTAGAACCAACCAACCAACCACCAAACCAACAGTCTCATTAGAACCAGTCAACCAACCACCAAACCAACGGTCTCATTAGAACCAGCCAACCAACCACCAAACCAATGGTCTCATTCGAACCAGCCAACTAACCACCAAACCAACGGTCTCATTAGACCAGCCAACCAACCACCAAACCAATGGTCTCATTCGAACCAGCCAACTAACCACCAAACCAACGGTCTCATTAGACCAGCCAACCAACCACCAAACCAATGGTCCCATTAGAACCACCCAACCAACCACCAAACCAACGGTCTCATTAGAACCAGCTAACCAATCACCAAACCAAAAGTGTCATTAGAACCACCCAACCAACCACCAAACCAATGGTCTCATTAGAAACAACCAACCAGTCGCCAAACCAACAGTCTCCTCATACACAACTGGACAAGCTATTTTTATTCTCCATTGATTAGTGTTCCATTCTGAAGGAGTAACTGTTGACCATGCAGATGATCCAAAATAAATCCCAACACCCCGTTGAGCAATTAGAATAGAGCTGTAGTATCAGTTCTTCATCTGTTCATCATGTGTCTTATGATCAGTGTGTCAGCATGTGATGTGTGAAAAAAGATTCTTAAAATTAGACGGTGTCTTCTGGCCCTACCATATCAACATTCACTGTGTGTGTGTCTGTGTGTTTATGTATGTTTGTGTGCGTGTCTGTGTGTTTATGTATGTTTGTGTGCGTGTCTGTGTCTAGGCTGTTGTTTTACTAAACTTATTTCCTTATTAGTGCTGATCTCTGTTAAACCAACATAATGGGTTCTAATCTAATCATCTCTCCACAGATAGCTGGACACACACACACGAACACGCACACACCCACACACATGTAAACAAAGACTGCTCTCTGTCTCTGTACTGTTGAATAATACATAGTGAGTCTAGTTGCTCAAAGTCATGTGGAAATCCTACAGCATGTTCTTCGTACCATAGACAAGGTTTATAATGATAAATCCTCTATATATTTACGTGGAAACAGCTTCATAACCCATCTTTGATTAAGCCTTTCAGACCTGTCTTAGGGATTAGAGTAGCTGTGAATTATTAAACAGTGTGGTGGTGCGTGTTTGCACTTTCTTGACGCCAACAGTTTCTCAAGGGCTTTGGAGAAATGGAGCAAAGAACCTCCTTCCTCCCATGATTCCTTTGGCTTACAGGGCAACCAGGAAGTGTGTTGTCTTACAGGGCAACCAGGAAGTGTGTTGTTATGTCATGCTCTATTTTAGGTCAGGCACTGTAAAAATAGAATGCTTTTTTGCCTTTGTTTTGTTCTAGAAGCGCACAGATGGGGTTCCATATTGCACGAGAGCATCTTGTGAAAGAGACTGGCTATCTGAAGTGTGTCTTTACTATGCAGGGTCACATAATCAACCACAGGAGCATGCCATCATGGTAACTACATTTCAACATTGACAAACCTTGTATAAAATATATTGAATTTGTACCTTTAAAACAATGTCAGATTTTCAACTTTATATCCACTTTCAGGAAATAAATAATGGCCCAGCAGAACCTCCAACTGGAGAATTGATCTATCTACAGTTACATTTTGGTCTCACATCCAGGGTGTTGACGAAGCCCAGCCCTGCTTAGCTATGCTAATTGTCTCTAACAATTACCAATGTGCTATCATGAGAATGATTGTTGAGAGATCTCCACTGTTGCTATCGAAGTCATTGCAAAGGGTACGTTTAAGAGAGCAAATGAAATGTAACCATACTATATCACTCATACAGTATATCATCAATGATGCTATTTAGCCCTGTACACTGTAGTATATAGGGCTATAGTTTCAATTCAACCCTGAATTTAGCTCAACACAGACAATACAATAGGACTAGAATTTCAAACTCTGTAAGATAATTTAAAATACAATTACCTTAAGTGATATTGAATTGTGTTTGGTTGTCAACACAACCGAATATCAACATTTGAAGGAGATGTATATTCCGCGTGGATAGTTCCATCTGTACCACTGACTTAGTCTGGCTTTAATTCCAGTTTGTCTACAAATGAATCATTGATATGTCGAACAGAGCGTTGGTGTTGGTAATCTTCTCTATTTGTGCCGTGATTGGCTCATTGTTCTGTCACTCATGGGGACACGAAGTCACCGCAAAATCTACCGGAAGAGCTCGGCAGATCAAGCCCCCTTGGGTGCTACAATATTTTTACATTAGAAGTACCTGTCCAAGAAGGATTAAGGTCATTGGCCACAGATAAAATGACTTCAAATCATGTTATATCTAACGTAGCTTTTTTAAGACTGATGATGTCACCATCATACTTTCAAAATCTTAGCTGGCAAGCTAGCTAGCTAGACAAGCAGTCATCATAATGAATCATGACACAATCTACTGGCAAATCCTTTTATATTCTTGTCATATCAAAATAAATTCTCGATAAACACGTATCTGTGCTCATCGGCCATTGGACATACAGTTTAAGTCGGATGTTTACATACACCTTAGCCAAATACATTTAAACTCAGTTTTGCACAATTCCTAACATTTTATCATTGTAAACATTTTCTTAGGTCAGTTAGGATCACCACTTCCTTTTAAGAATGTGAAATGTGAGAATAATAGTTTATATTTATTTCAGCTTTTATTTCTTTCATCACATTCCCAGTGGGTCAGAAGTTTACATACACTCAATTAGTATTTGGTAGCATTGCCTTTAAACTGTTTAACTTGGGTCAAATGTTGCGGGTAGCCTTCCACAAGCATCCCACAATAAGTTGGGGGAATTTTGGCCCATTCCTCCCGACAGAGCTGGTGTACCTGAATCAGGTTTGTAGGCCTCCTTTCTCACACACGCCTTTTCAGTTCTGCCCACAAATTATCTATAGGATTGAGGTCAGGGCTTTGTGATGGCCACCCGTGCTTCACGGTTGGGATGGTGTTCTTCAGTTTGCAAGCCTCCCCCTTTTTCCTCCAAACATAACGATGGTCATTATGGCCAAACAGTTCTATTTTTGTTTCATCAGACCAGAGGACATTTTTCCAAAAAGTACGATCTTTGTCCCCATGTGCAGTTGCAAACCGTAGTCTGGCTTTTTTATGGCGGTTTTGGAGCAGTGGCTTCTTCCTTGCTGAGCGGCCTTTCAAGTTATGTCGATATAGGACTCATTTTACTGTGGAAATAGATACTTTTGTACCTGTTTCCTCCAGCATCTTCACAAGGTCCTTTGCTGTTGTTCTGGGATTGATTTGCACTTTTTGCACCAAAGTATGTTCATCTCTAGGAGACAGAAAGCGTCCCCTTCCTGAGCGGTATGAAGGCTGCGTGGTCCCATGGTGTTTATACTTGCGTATGATTGTTTGTACAGATGAACGTGGTACCTTCAGGTGTTTCGAAATTGCTCCCAAGGATGAACCAGACTTGTGGAGGTCTACATTTTTTTCTGAGGCCTTGGTTGATTTCTTTTGATTTTCCCATGATGTCAAGCAAAGAGGCACTGAGTTTGAAGGTAGGCCTTGAAATACATCCACAGGTACGCCTCCAATTGACTCAAATGATGTCAATTAGCCTATCAGAAGCTTCTCAAGCCATGACATAATTTTCTAGAATTTTCCAAGCTGTTTAAAGGCACAGTCAACTTAGTGTATGTAAACTTCTGACCCACTGGAATTATGATACAGTGAATAATAAGTGAAATAATCTGCCTGTAAATAATTGTTAACAAACTATAGTTTGTTAACAAGAAATGTGTGGAATTTTAATGACTGCAACATAAGTGTATGTAAACTTCTGACTTCAACTGTATACTGTACATTACACAACAAGTCGGAAATCGCTAAGTCAACAATGAGTGGTTTGGAAGGAATCAGTGGCTGCAAGCATTACAAAGCAACCACTATTTTGCTTCCCCTGCCTGCTATTCGGTGGAGAGGGTATGTGGTCCAAATCTGTTTGAAAGGGTCTCTAAACATTTACATGCAACACCATGGGCCAGAGAGGTCTGAATACATCATTGGCCATGCTATCCATTCAGCATGACTTCTGCTGCATTCAAAACAACTGGGAACTCGGAAGTGGGAAATCTCTGACTTACAACTTCAGTTCGTTCAAGATGACTGCGAACCCTGAAAATAATTTGCTCGGACTTGGAAAATACGTTTTGAACGGTCATCCAACTCGGAATTCCAAGTCAGGAACTCAGACCTCTTTCTAGAGCTCTGACTTTCCTACCTGAAGATCATTGATGTCATGATTCAACATAGTTTTATTCTCTAGTTCCCATTTGTCTTAAAAGCACCATAAATCCAGAGAATGCTAGACTTTGATGACAAAGTTTAATGACAAATCTTGCCCACAAGGACTGCCACACCCCCTTCCTGTTTAAGTGAGCACAACAACGAGTTCAAAGATATGTCTTGTATGCTGCTGCATAAATGATGTAATATGCCAGGATATGTATTCTGCAGCTAAGAAAGTAATATTTTGGGTAGTAAGCTGTTAGTAGTCCATAATTTGGTCCCTTTCCCCCTCAGAACTTAGCCTACTGGTGGTGGTGCACATGTAGCCTATAGACTGTTTTAGAGAAATGTCATAATTGAATATTGCAAGAGCTTTCATTGTCTGCTTATATTCCCCTATTATGTATCTTATGGTTCTGACTTGGTGTACAGGGAGAATACTGTAAGAACGGCCCATGTTCTGAATTCTGTTGCTGAACATTTCAAAAGTGCTGAAAAGATTGTCCTTCCTAGCTCGCTCATTAATGTCATATTTGGTAAATCTCAATTGTTATATTTATTATATACTGTAGATCTATCTCATTAGTATCTTATTCATAATTTTTGGTAATGTTGGAATGATGTATTTCATTGTTTTGCTTACTTTGTGTATTTTAATTAGGCAATTATATTTTCTGACATTATTTCAAAGGTACAAATTCAACATATTTTATACACGTTTTATCAATGTTGAAAATTGGTTATAATGGTGACATAATCGAATAATTGAAATTTCACACTCAAAACAAAAGTTAATGACTCTCCTCCCAGAGAGGATTCTGTACCTGCATTCATCTCATTACCTGTTTTTTAATCAATCATCTCTTACATAATCAGTCTCTCTTGTGGGTTTCTGAGGCTGTAGCAGCCCTTGTGATGAGGAGGGAAGAACAACCAAACATCCTTTGTAGTATGCTGTTGAGACTCCATAATGAGAGACACAAGGCAGTGCTACTGATCTATAAAGCATGTGTTTAGATGATCTTCCTGTCTGGGTTGGCGCCCCCCCTTGGGTTGTGCCGTGGCGGAGATCTTTGTGGGCTATACTCGGCCTTGTCTCAGGATGGTAAGTTGGTGGTTGAAGATATCCCTCTAGTGGTGTGGGGGCTGTGCTTTGGCAAAGTGGGTGAGGTTATATCCTTCCTGTTTGACCCTGTCCGGGGGTATCATCGGATGGGGCCATAGTGTCTCCTGACCCCTCCTGTCTCAGCCTCCAGTATTTATGCTGCAGTAGTTTATGTGTCAGGGGGCAAGGATCAGTTTGTTATATCTGGAGTACTTCTCCTGTCTTATCCGGTGTCCTGTGTGAATTTAAGTATGCTCTCTCTAATTCTCTCTTTCTCTCTTTCTTTCTTTCTTTCTTTCTTTCTCTCGGAGGACCTGAGTCCTAGGACCATGCCTCAGGACTACTTGGCATGATGACTACTTGCTGTCCCCAGTCCACCTGGCCGTGCTGCTGCTCCAGTTTCAACTGTTCCGCCTGCGGCTATGGAACCCTGACCTGTTCACCGGACGTGCTACCTGTCCCAGACCTGCTGTTTTCAACTCTCTAGAGACAGCCGGAGCGGTAGAGATACTCTTAATGATCGGCTATGAAAAGCAAACTGACATTTACTCCTGAGGTGCTGACATGCTGCACCCTCGACAACTACTGTGATCATTATTATTTGACCATGCTGGTAATTTATGAACATTTGAACATCTTGGCCATGTTCTGTTATAATCTCCACCCGGCACAGCCAGAAGAGGACTGGCCACCCCTCATAGCCTGGTTCCTCTCTAGATTTCTTCCTAGGTTTCTAGGGAGTTTTTCCTAGCCACCGTGCTTCTACACCTGCATTGCTTGCTGTTTGGGGTTTTAGGCTGGGTTTCTGTACAGCACTTTGAGATGTCAGCTGATGTAAGAAGGGCTAAAAAATACATTTGATTTGATTTAGATCTCTCTATGTTTAAGGACGTGTTATTTTCTCTGATCTTTCTCCTAGTGCTGGTGCCTAAATCGTCATCTGGCACTGCCCAGACAGTGTGTGTGTGAGTGTGCGTTTGTGTATGTGTATGTCTGTGCATGTGTCTGCACATGCCCATTATGATACCTGTATGCCCTCTGTGCCAGGCTGCTGCAGTAGTTTGACGGTGTGTGTGTTCTTCTGCCCCCTCCCATCGTGCCAGGTCAGACTGGCCCCTGGCCGACGAGGCAGCTGGTAGCTGAGCTCCTCTACAGACACTGTGTGCTCCAGGGACGCACGGCAGAAACTGAAGCTGGACGCTGCTGAAGACAGAAAGAGAGAGACAGAGAGAGAGAAAGTGAGAGACAGAGAGAGAGCGAGAGAGCGAGAGAGAGAGAGAGCGAGAGAGAGAGAAACATTTAATTTGAATCCCACTTATAATCAAAATTAAAACCCCAAAACCATTACATTCCATTAAAGCCACTCTCAGTTGCATGTGGACATGTCACGAAAAGGGCACTGTGTTACAGTGGTCATCAAACATATACATAAGAGATCACTTAGGGAAAATGAAACCCATTTTTTAGGAGATTAAACTCAAATCCAGGATTAACCTAACAAAAATCCTCCATTTCAATGTGACTACTACTATTGCCACTACTACTTAAACACTTCACTGACTCTGTCTACTCAACCCTACTCTTTAGTCTCTCTCTCTATGGTGTGTGTGAGTGGCAGCTGCCAGGCTGAGTGAGAGCTGATAACTGAGTGTAATGCCCTGGGTGGCTCTACCCCAAGTTCCTGTTATCACACACAGGAAAGGGAGAAAAGGCCTAACAATAAAAGAAAACATGATTTTTTTGTTTGATTTGATTTTGTATTAGCCGACTCCAATGGTGACAGCTAGTCTCCCAAGGGTCCGGCACAAAAAGAAAAATACATTACAAAAAAAATACTTTACAATTTACATTAATTTAAAACATTAACATAGACATTACTACTACTAAAGACACATTTTTCACAAAATCACATTTTCACATGTGAAATTGCTGTTTTCACATGTTGAGGTTAAATTTCATATTTTAAATTGTGTTAACACATGTCACCTCACGTTTATTGCAGTTGCATAAGTGAAACTTTCTCATGCAAAAATCAATCACGTGAAAATGTAATTTGCATTTTCACATATAAAAATCACATTTAAAAATGACATTTGCACTGCTGACACAAAATGACATTTGCACTGATCCTAGCCCCCTGACACAGGGCAGCAGGGTAGCCTAGTGGTTAGAGAGTTGGACTAGTAACCGGAAGGTTGCAAGTTCAAACCTCCAAGCTGACAGGGTACAAATCTGTCGTTCTGCCCCTGAACAGAATTTGTTCTTAACTGACTTGCCTGGTTAAATAAATAAAGGCATTTTTCCTATTTTGTTTCACTACAACCTGTAATTTAAATTGATTTTTACATGGATTTCATGTAATGGACATACACAAAATACTCCAAATTGGTGAAGTTGAAAAAATAACTTGTTTCAAAAAATTATAAAAAAGGGAAAAGTGGTGCGTACGCATGTACTCACCCCCTCTGCTATGAAGCCCCTAAATAAGATCTGGTGCAACCAATTATCTTCAGAAGTCACATTATTGCTTAAATAAAGTCCACCTGCAATCTATGTGTCACATGATCTGTCACATGATCTCAGTATATATACACCTGTTCTGAAAGGCCCCAGAATCTACAACACCACTAAGCAAGGGGCACCATGAAGACCAAGGAGCTCTCCAAACAGGTCAGGGACAAAGTTGTGGAGAAGTACAGATCAGGGTTGGGATATAAGAAAAGATCAGAAACTTTGAACATCCCACGGAGCACCATTAAATCCATTATTAAAACATTTAAAGAATATGGCACCACAACAAACTTGCCAAGAGTGGGCCGCCCACCAAAACTCACGGACAAGCGAAGGAGGGCATTAATCAGAGAGGCAAGAAAGAGACCAAACATGACCCTGAAGGAGCTGCAAAGCTCCATAGCAGAGACTGGAATATCTGTCCATAGGACCACTTTAAGCCGTAAACTCCACAGAGCTGGGCTTTATGGAAGAGTGGCCAGAAAATAGCCATTGCTTCAAGAAAAGCAAGCACGTTTGGTGTTCGCCAAAAGGCATGTGGGAGACTCCCCAAACATATGGAAGAAGGTACTCTAGTCAGATGAGACTAAAATTTAGCTTTTTGGTCATCAAGAAAAATGCTATGTCTGGCGCAAACCCAACACCGCTCATCACCCTGAGAACACCATCCCATGAAATATGGTGGTGGCAGCATCATGCTGTGGGGAAGATTTTAATCGGTATGGACTGGGAAACTGGTCAGAATTGAAGGGATGATGGATGGTGTTAAATACAGCGAAATTCTTGAGGGATACCTGTTTCAGTCTTCCAGAGGTTTGAGATTAGGATGGGGGTTCACCTTCCAGCAGGACAATGACCCTAAGCATACTGCTAAAGCAACACGGAGTGGTTTAAGAGGAAACATTTACATGTCTTGGAATGGTCTAGTCAAAGCCCAGACCTCAATCCAATTGAGAATCTGTGGTATGACTAATAGATTGCTGTACACCAGCAGAACCTATCCAACTTGAAGGAGCTAGAGCAGTTTTGCTTTGAAGAATGGGCAAAAATCCCAGTAGATGTATAGGGGGGTGAATAGTTACATCTTTTGTCTTATTTCTTGTTTGTTTCACAATAAAACAATATTTTGCATCTTCAAAGTGGTAGGCATATTGTGTAAATTCAATGACACAAACCCCCCACAAACCCCCACCATGTTGTGTAAATTCAATGACACAAACCCACCACAAACCCCCTCCATGTGGTGTAAATGCAATGACACAAACCCCCCCAAAAAAACTCCATGTTGTGTAAATTCAATGACACAAACCCCCTCCATGTTGTGTAAATTCAATGACACAAACCCCCTCCATGTTGTGTGAATTCAATGACACAAACCCCCCACAAACCCCCTCCATGTTGTGTAAATTCAATGACACAAACCCCCACCATGTTGTGTAAATTCAATGACACAAACCCCCCACAAACCCCCACCATGTTGTGTAAATTCAATGACACAAACCCACCACAAACCCCCTCCATGTTGTGTATATTCAATGACACAAACCCCCCACAAACCTCCTCCATGTTGTGTAAATTCAATGACACAAACCCCCTCCATGTTGTGTGAATTCAATGACACAAACCCCCTCCATGTTGTTTAAATTCAATGACACAAACACCTTCCATGTTGTGTAAATTCAATGACACAAACCCCCTCCATGTTGTGTAAATTCAATGACACAAACCCCCTCCATGTTGTGTGAATTCAATGACACAAACCCCCCACAAACCCCCTCCATGTTGTGTAAATTCAATGACACAAACCCCCACCATGTTGTGTAAATTCAATGACACAAACCCCCCACAAACCCCCACCATGTTGTGTAAATTCAATGACACAAACCCACCACAAACCCCCTCCATGTTGTGTATATTCAATGACACAAACCCCCCACAAACCTCCTCCATGTTGTGTAAATTCAATGACACAAACCCCCTCCATGTTGTGTGAATTCAATGACACAAACCCCCCACAAACCCCCTCCATGTTGTTTAAATTCAATGACACAAACACCTTCCATGTTGTGTAAATTCAATGACACAAACCCCCTCCATGTTGTGTAAATTCAATGACACAAACCCCCTCCATGTTGAGACAACAAAATAGGAAAAATGCCTAACAAAATAGGAAAAATGCCAATGTGGTGAATACCTTTGCAAGCCACTGTGTTCTCCTAACATGTGAAAAGGTGGTGTTAACATGTTGCAGTAGCAATGTTTCCACATAAGGAATTGCAAATTCTGTAAAGCTATTCTGTAAAAAAGGTCATTTGGCCTACCTGAGTATAATGATTCAAGTGTGTTAAAAAGAATGGATTATTTCTGAGCCATCCATTTGGCATGCTGCAGGTGTATGCCATTCTTCTTCCTCATTTGTTCAGTGACCATTGGACAAAGGGGTGGCAGGTAGCCTGGTGGGTAGGAGTGTCGGGCCAGTAATCAAAAGGTTGCTGGTTTGAATCCCTGAGCTGATAAGATAATAAATCTAGAATTCTGCACCTGAGCCAAGGCAGTTCACCCACTGTTCCCCGATGATGTTGATTACAGCAACTCCCTGCACCTCTCTGATTCAGAGAGGTTGGGTTAAATGCCAAAAACATATTTCAGTTGAATGCATTCAGTTGTACAACTGACTAGGTATGCCCCTTTCCCAAGCTGCAACCTAAGAGGTATGCATCACATCCTCTGCTCACATGTACAGTAATGGTCTGAGCCTAAACAACAACGGAGCACAAAGCTTTTACTATCTCATCCTGGAATATACACATTTTGAGGTCATCTGCCTTTGGCCTGAAGAGCAGGAACCCAGACTTCATCAAAGATTGGAAATACAGACATTGTAATCCTATAAGAACCATGATATAGATGAGACGGACCAACTGGTTGCCCTCTAGGTTACAGAGAGCTGGTAGTCCCATCCACTAAACTACCAGGTGTGAAAAGGGAAGACTCGGGTGGTATATTCATGTGATATAGAGCAGACCTAACCCACTCTATTGAAATAGCCAAAACAGGATTATTATTATTTTTATATATATTTTTTTACATCTGACTAGAAATGATCTCAACAGAGAAAAATGTCCCAATTTGTGCTACCTACTGTATATCCCCCCAATAGAATCCCCATAAATTGATGATGACACCTTCTCCATATTAGGGGGTAGATCAACCATTTCCAGGCCCAGGGACATGTACTAGTTTGTGGCAACCTAGAGCCAGAACTGGACAAGAACCTGACACTGTCAGCCTACAGGCAAACACTTACCATAGTCAATGGTAGGCTTCGAGGAGACTCCTACTGCAGGTACACCTACAGCACATTCATTGGCAGTGGTACTGTAGACTACTTTATTACTGACCTCAACCCAGAGTCTCTCAGAGCGTTCACAGTCAGCCCACTGACACCCCTATCAGACCACAGCAAAATCACAGTCTACTTGAACAGAGCAATACTCAATCATGAGGCATCAAAGCCAAAGGAATTGAGTAACATAAAGAAATGCTATAGATGGAAGGAATGTAGGGTAGAAACCTACTAAAAATGATTAGGCAAAAACAAATTCAATCCCTTTTAGACAACTTCCTTGACAAAATCTTTCACCGTGACAGTGAAGGTATACATTTGTACATGGCAGTAGAAAGGCTAAACAGTATACTTGACCTTTTAGCTTCCAAATCAAATCAACACATTTCAAGCAGACACCCTAAGAAAATGAATAACAAATGACAAATGGTTTGAAGAAAGCAAAAACCTAAGAAAGAAACTGAGAAACATATCCAACCAAAAACATAGAGACCCAGAAAACATGAGCCTTCACTATGGTGAATCACTAAAACCATACAGAAACACACTACGGAAAAAGTAGGAACAGCACATCAGAAATCAGCTCAATGTTATTGAAGAATCCATAGAATCTAACTACTTTTGGGAAAATTGGAAAACTCTAAACAAACAAAAACACAAAGAGTTATCTATCCAAAATGGAAATGTATGGATAAACCACTTCTCCAAACTTGTTTATATTGAAAAGCTCAGTGACTTTCAAACGTGGCAACGTCATAGGATGCCACCTTTCCACAAGTCAGTTCATCAAATTCATGCACTGCTAGAGCTCCCCAGTCAACTGTAAGTGCTGTTATTGTGAAGTGGAAATGTCTAGGAGCCACAATGACTCAGCCGCGAAGCGGTTGGCCACACAGCTCTCAGAAGGGGACCGCCGAGTGCTGAAGCACGTCTGTCCTCAGTTGCAACACTCAATACCGAGTTCCAAAATGCCTCTGGAAACTGTCCGTCAGGAACTTCATGAAATGGGTTTCCATGGCCAAGCAGCCTAAAATCACCATGGGCAATGCCAAGCGTCAACAGTAGTGGTGTAATGCTTGACACAATTGAACTCTGGAGCAGTGGAAATGCATTCTCTGGAGGGATGAATCA